>NC_061862.1:138086829-138399493 GCF_907164915.1 Impatiens glandulifera | reverse complement strand
AATATCAATCCGTCTTCCTAAATTATAAAATGGTATGTTTTTGAATGTCATCTATACCTCCTTTACTTTTCTTCCCAACCTTTTCTATGTTTTTTGAATACTCGACATGAAATGTTCTGTTCTTTTTGATTATCAGGAAGGAATACGTATCAGCGAGAATGATATGGACGAGAATGATATTATTGATTTAAGGTAACATTGTTTAACTTCTCCCATTTTTGTAGTGCACATGTAAGCGAAGATCTCTTCACTACTATATTCTGAGATAATATCTTATGAAGCGAAACTATATTCGCCTAATATTACAATCTTCATAATGTTGAAGTGAAGCTTTCTTCGCTTATATTGTTTTCATTTTCCAATAATCTACAAACCTTTATTTTCCACTTGTTCAAACTGAACAGCGAATCTGCTACTTGTCGTCGGCAATTGAATTTCGATGGAAACGGCCAACCTTTGGAGGACATCGAATCCAACTTAATTCCACTTTTAGGTAGAGAATTTGAGAGTGAAGAAGAAGGCTACGTATTCTACTTAGCATACGCTAAACTAATAGGATTTGGTATAAGGCGCAGTTCAAAACATGTAGACAAGGAGGGTAAAATACTGGATAGAGTTTTTTGTTGTAGTGCACAGGGTGAACGGGGAAAGGACAAACGTGATGTCTATGTGAAACGTAGACGTTCTGTGACTCGGTTCTGTTGTGAAGCGAAATTGAGGATAAAGCGTGCAGACAATGGAAAGTTCCAAGTGGTAAATTTTATTAGTGATCATAGTCATCCTCTTGCAAGTCCAAAGAAAACTCACCTGTATAGATGCCATAGGAATATTTCTGCAGTTGCAGGCTTACATATCGAGATGGCCACTAACGTGGGAATTCCTCCTAAGTCATCACATGCTCTAATGTCTAAACAAATCGGTGGAAGGGAGAATCTAGGTTTTCTTCCTGAGGATTACAAAAATTACCTGTGCACGAAAAGAACCAGAGAGTGTAATTTTGGGGAAACAGGGGGTGTATTAGAGTATTTGCAGAACAAACAATCCAATGATCCTGGTTTTTATAATGCTTTTCAACTTGATGCAGACGATTTGATAACGAATATTTTTTGGTGTGATTCCAACATGCGGTCCGATTATTCATACTTCGGAGACGTGGTCAGTTTTGACACCACATACAAGAAGAATAATGAAGGTCGTCCAGTTGCACTTTTTGTAGGTGTCAATCATCACAAACAATCAATTCTTTTTGGAGCAGCTCTATTATACGATGAAACTGCGATGACTTTTGATTGGTTGTTTGAGACTTTCACCAAAGCTATGCATGGGAAAAAACCAAAAACCATTCTTACAGATCAAGACGCGGCCATGGCTAAGGCCTTGGCGTCTCAATGGCCCGAAACAAATCATCGTCTCTGTATTTGGCACATATTTCAAAATGCAGCCATACATCTTAGCTCGGTGTTCCATAATTTCAGAGATTTTTCTAAGGATTTTTCTTCGTGTATATATGATTTTGAAGAAGAGATAGAGTTTGTTGAAGCTTGGAATCAAATGTTGACAAACTACGGGCTTGAAAACAACGATTGGTTGAAACGCATGTTTAGCATCAGGCGAAAGTGGGCATTAGTGTATGGACGACAAATGTTTTGTGCTGATATGACGACAACACAGAGAAGTGAGAGTATGAACAGTATGTTGAAAAGGTACTGCTCCTACAAACACAAGTTTTTAGAATTTTTCAAACACTTTGAAAGACTACTCGATGAAAGAAGATATGATGTGTTGAAGGCTGATTTCAAATCAATTACCAGCCAACCAAGTCTTAACTATCCAGTTTTGATCTTAAAGGATGCCTGCAAAGTTTACACCCCAGAGGTCTTTAAGTGCTTTGAACAACAATGGTTTATGTCGCATGATTGTGGTGTTGAAATGTTAGAGGATGTCGACACACACAGAAAATACAAGGTAACACCCCACACTAGGAGATGCTCTCATACAGTTACAGTTCATAAGAATGACGATAAAAATATCGAGTGTAGCTGCTGTAAATTTGAATTTGGAGGGATTTTGTGTGCTCACATCCTAAAGATTTTCACAACGATTGACGTGTTGAAGATTCCTCCGGCGTTGATATTGAAGAGGTGGACAAGAACAGCCAAAGATGGAATATTTGGAACTGATCCAATCGTGGACAGTACTAATGTTGATCCGAGTGAGCTTCATAACATAAGATACAGAGATTTGTGTGGGTTGTCCATGCATTTATTTAACAAGGCAGCCGAAAGAGATGACACTTACAATCATGTCAAAGAAATCATGCTGAGCCAGTGCACGTTTGTGGATAAAAAATTGCAGGAGAGTATAAATATGCAAACTCCACCAACCGGTTTATCACGTTCTGCCGAGGGTGCCCCTGTTCAAGCAAAAGGAATGAAACATAAGAAGCCAACAAAGTCTGGTAAGAGAAGGAAAGGTGGACTGGAGAAGAACTCAAGAAAACGAAAATCAACAAGAATAACTAGTGAATCACATATTCTGGTATGAAATTGCTGACTTACCCTTCTTTACTAATAATTGTGTTATTAATATTCATATAATAACATACTTTTAAATAAATTTGATATACCTTTCCAGCCATCAAGTGCAATGCCAACGACAACTCCTCAGTTCTCAACTCCTCAACAATGGGACGAAAGTTTCAGCATGGACGCCAATACTCCGTTCACTGTTCTTTTGTCATCTCAACTATCGAATTCCAGTTTCATGTGAAATCTGATATGTATATAGTATTGTATGTACGTTGGATTTGAAACAAAGAATAAGGTCGAATGTATGCATGCGAAGTTTTATGAAATACCAAATGAATGACCACACTAATTCATTTCTAAAAAATTACAAACACCTAAATCAATCGAATATTTGTTCGCCCCAAGTCAACTAATATTAAGTATCCTTTTAGTTGCAAATTGAGAAAATGAAACATAATACTGAGGCGAATATGTGTTCGCTTGAACCTAACCATGTATCTCGGTCGAATATTTATTCTCCTCATATTTGTCTCATGAAATTGATCTTCATGTTGAAACTGGTATTTACATGTCGGGGTAAGTGCAGTGACATGACAAGTCATCCCGCTTCTCATGGATGAGATGGTGGCTTTACATTATCAATAATTTGAGGCGAATATGTATTCGCTTCATCGAAAGTATGGCTTAGAGGCGAATATTTATTCTCTTCATATTTATTTCATGAAATTCGATGCTTCACATATATATTTTATGAAGAGAAGGTCTTTGAAGCGAATATTTATGCGGATCATGTTTATTTCACTTAATTTATTCATTTAACACATAATTGAACAAGTATTTGAAAATCAAATTTCATAAAAAACACACTTCATGTATACACGTTCATTAGTGTGAGGATGTGAAGTAACAATTTTTGAGAATTGAAATTACACAACATATTCTTTATTGTAACAATAAATCATTACAATTATAGGAATAGTTTAATTACCCCATCTGTCTATGAGTACATTATTGTACTCATGTGAACTAAAATTCTTTGTAAAATTTAATTCCACAATATGTATACAGTTCCTAATTCATTGACTAATCCATTTACGGCAGGAATTGTAGACATCGCTCCTGGCCTTGTTTAGCTCCGAGCCAATGACACGCCAACAGTATTCCATCCTCAATGTCTTTATTTGGTTCCTTACATTTCTTTTAACTCCAAAGCCAGTTTTCCACCCCTTCACCTCACCTTCATACGTCTCCATGTGTCTCATGCAAAAAATGCCGCAGTCAGTGTAATTCTTTGAATCCTGCCATGGCAATTTCAGACATATCTTTTCCAAACCGACATACTTTTTAGCAAGAACGGGGTCTACGTCGTTCATATATTATTGAATGTAGTCATCCTGATACATCATTACAAACAACATTATGTAATGTATTTTAGTGCTACTAGAATTCCAAAATTGAACTGTTTTAAATTTTAATTGTAGTGTCATACCAAGATTTGTGCATTCTTATATCTTCTTTCGAAGGGCGATTGCATAGGTGACTCCCGGTTATCAATTACTTGAAATTGCCTTTGTATGAAGTTATAGCAAACAAGGTAGAAATGTCTGTCATCAATGATTGGGAAGAACAACTGTGGATAGAATTAGAAAAGATTAGATTTGAACTGAGTGGTAAATGATATTATAAGGTATGACAGCCAGAGATGTACTTACGAGGTCCACTTCCCAGAGGTCCATTTTTGAAATTTGGAAAGCACGACCTTCTAGACAGAACCTGTCATTGAATTTTTCTCGCGTAGTTATCCCACCTTCACGAAAAATCTGTTTACAGCAGTCTTTAGTCTCACAAGAATAACATAATTGATAAATAACAGTGCTAGTACAACTTACGGTGAGCACGGTTGTGTAGAAAATCTTCTTGTAACGAGATTTGACATTTTTCCTACAAAGGTTGTGCAAAATGTATGACCAAACATCAATAATCATACTGTCTACCCAGGTTTGATTAGCCATTGTAAGCATGTCCCCGCGCGTCACGTGTAGACATAGGTGTTCCGCAATAAATAACATTTCACTGCATGAAAACAGCAAAACATTTTTCAAGATGGTGTGCAATTCCTATTTTTTATGAATAATTAAGCATTTGCAGCAAACATTACCTTGGATCAAGTCCTCCAGCAAATACGAAACCCACAAAAATCTTCTGAAAGTTTGTTAGTTTCTTGTCATCCCTAAACATTTTATTGAATTGTGGTGTTTTCAAAGCTGTAGGCAAGTCCAATGCTTTAAGCCATTCTTTCGTTTGCATGTTTGGACGAGAAGAGCCAGTTTGAAGTGGCGGTAGTACACTGGAGATGCCTTCTTCCGGTTCATTCTTTACTATCTCCAAAGAATAGGCGGTGTGAAATGGCGTTAGTAGACTGGAGATGCCTTCTTCAGGTTCATTCTTTACTGTCTCCAATGACGAGGCGGTTTGAAGTGGCTGTGGTAGACTGGAGATGCATTCTTCAGGTTCCTTTTTAACTATCGCCAAAGAAGGGGAGTTTTTGTTGGTTTCTGTTTTGATGACATCGGTTAACCAATCAGTTTTCAAATTTCGTGGGGCTTTTCTTTGGACATTTAAGGCCTTTGAAGGTCCTGCTTCCTCTTTTTTTTGGATAATTAGGGTAGGAGGCAAGTCTGGGGTGGTTGTAGTGCTGGGGTTCGTGCTGGTTTCTGTTTTGGGAGTAATTGGGTTGGCTTTGGGTTTGGGTTGTGCCATTGGAGGGGGTGTGGTTTTGAGTGGAGGAATGGGGTTTGCTTTGGGCTTGTCTTGTGCCATTGGAGGGGGTGTGGTTTTGAGTGGAGGAATGGGGTTTGCTTTGGCTTGTGCCACTAGAGGGGGTGTGGTTATGATTGGAGGAATGGGGTTGGCTTTGGCTTGTGCCACTAGATGGGGTGTGGTTGTGATTGGAGGAAGGGGGTTGGCTTTGGCTTGTGCCATTGGAGGGGGTGTGGTTTTGAGTGGAGGAATGGGGTTTGCTTTGGCTTGTGCCACTGGAGGGGGTGTGGTTATGATTGGAGGAATGGGGTTGGCTTTGGCTTGTGCCACTGGAGGGGGTGTGGTTTTGATTGGAGGAAGGGGGTTGGCTTTGGCTTGTGCCATTGGAGGGGGTGTGGTTTTGAGTGGAGGAATGGGGTTGTCTTTGGCTTGTGCCATTGGAGGGGGTGTGGTTTTGAGTGGAGGAATGGGGTTGGCTTTGGCTTGTGCCACTGGAGGGGGTGTGGTTATGATTGGAGGAAGGGGGTTGGCTTTGGCTTGTGCCATTGGAGGGTGTGGGGCTGGGGTTTGGGTAACTGTTTTGAGTGGAAGGGGGTTCTTGTGGGATTGGGGTGTTGGTGTGAGGGTGGGTTGTGTGTGGTCTAGGGTGTTTAGAGGATGGGTGTTGGATTTGGCTTGGTTGTCTGCGTTGATATTTTTTTGGATGTTGGGAGAAAGTGTGCTCTTGTTGGATGGGGCCGTTGGTGGGTGGTTGGCTTTTGTCTTCGTTTCGGTGGAGGGGGTGAATGTGTTCTTGTTCGATGGGGCCGTTGGATTGGTGTTGGCAGGGTTGTTGGTAGGAAGGGTGTTGCCTTTCGCTTGGGTGGTGGCTTCCGTGTTGGGGTTAATGCCACTTCCTCTGGGCTGCTGCTTTTTGTTTTGGTCCAGACTCCGCTGTAAGCCTTCCCTCAGGATTGCATTGGAGTTTAGCACCGTGGCCAAGGGCTCAAACGCAGACTGTACAAGTTCCATTGCGTTTATCTGGTGCATCTCATTCAGATATTTAGCCCCTTGTGCCAATTCTTCGGCAGCGGCAGCAACCTTCCTCAAACATGACGCCAGGTTTTGTGTAATTGGAGCATGCTCAGTTGGATGGTCATCTCCAGTTTGTGGTGGTGTTGGCTGCACATTTTGTTGCATCGATGGTTGCTCATTCGGCATGGCTATGCGAGCAACCACCCTACCATGTCCAAACCCCCCCTGTGCAGCCTCATACTCAACCCTTTCGTACATCTTCTTCTCGTCCCAGCATCCTAGAATAGGAAAACTCCTTGAGATCTTACTGTTTACCTTGAACTCAACCACACGGTCCAAGTAGCACAACTGATACATTAGCATGAACAAATATATGTTACGTTCAAAGTCATCAAAAAATTATGAATGGACAACCTCCAGCAAATAGATTTCTACACTCACCAAAAGAAAGGTTAATGGTCCATGGAAATAGGATGTCTTCTTTGCTTTCCACTTATAAACACTGTCGACTAGCCCGTCTAACGTGAACTTGCACCAGTTGTAGTCTTTGATTTTAGATACATCCTGGAGGGATTTCAGTACTTTGAATCTGAAAATAAAAAAGTAGTGACTCAAGCCATGTAAAATGATATTGAAGTTCTAAATGAGATCACAGAATTAATGCTAGGTTCTTTGGGTTTACCTGCACTGTGGATTTTGGGATGTCCACAAAAAACTGGATACAACAAACACCACGAAGTCCATCTTGAAGTTACTGTCTCCTTCTGTGTTCTGTAGAATTTTGTCAGGCATTTGGTAGGTTGAAGGACCTCCACTGTTCTCGAATCCCCATCTCCTTCTCCACGCCGTGAGATGTTCCTTGTACACCTTGTCGTCCGTGTGATTTCCTAAACACTCTGCCACAACTAATTCACCTCTGGGTATGTTCAATACACATTGAACATCCTCTTCATCAATCTGCATCTCCTCTCCACTGTGTAGGACGATGCTCCTCCTTCTGGGATTGAATAGACTCACAATGCACCGTGAGAATTGAAGTGGGCATTTTGATATGCCAAGTGACAGAAGGGAACCAAATCCGATGTCCCTCACAGCCTGCTTCTGTTCTTCAGATAACCTGTTAATCAGGTGATGAAGGCCCGATGGAGAGGTTCTGCTCTTGAAATCGACATCAGGGTCACGAGTCCTTCTTCTTTTCTTCTGAACCTGGTTCTCACTAAGTGCTTCATTCGCCGCGTTGGCCAGAATATCCAGTGGTGTCGTGGGCGTGCCTGATGCATCGGGTTTTCGTTTCCTTTGTTGAACACTACATTATCATTAGCAAATTGGATTACTTACCTAATCCAAATAGAGTCAAATTTTAACAATTGTAACATTCGCGTAATTACCTTAGTGTGTTCACTTCAGTCGTGGATTCAGTATATGGAACTATTTGCATATCGGAATCCTGATTCTGAGATGTTAAAGTCACATTTAGATTCGAACGACCTAAACTAAGAAAACGAAATAGACACAAGCATGCAACCGTAAACACTTCTTACCATTTTCGCTGGAGCCGAAGATACTAACCGGAAGAGAAATGGGTTCGTAGTCGAAATGTCGGAGACGACAGCGCCAGGTCAGATGGTAGAATAACCTGGGTGTATTACGGCCGGATTCGGGCTTCAGATGTTTTACAGTTTTACTTTGCCAAGTGCACTCTTAGTGTGAATGTATTTTCATGAGGCCGTATCGGTTTTCACAAACATGAATAAGGAGTTTCTCATGAACTTCGTACGAGTCGAAGCGATATTCGCTTTTGTAGTGTGAAAGGTAATTATGCATTATGAAAAGTAACATACGACAATAGACGAGGATGTATTCGTGCAGAACTCCGCAATGTACGAATATATCTTCGCTTAGTACATGTATTTCATGTTTCATATTTTATGAAAAAAAATTCACACAAAATAAACAACTATTTGATTCTCAATGCTGAATAAGCGAACAAATCTTCGATCTGCCAATCTAACAGATCGTATCCAATCTAAAGGAATGACGTTTGATTCGATGGTAGCGATTCACTGGCCGTCGTCACAAAGTCTGAGACTTTGTGACAGTTGACTTGACATGTGGAAATTTTTTTGGCGCTTCATTGTACTAATTTCCTTTTTAATTGAGCTGTCAATTAAATTTAATTAATTTTTTTTGGAATATAAATGACATTGTATATATTTTACTTTGACACTCATGTAATATTTATTAAGGTTTGTTATGTATGAATAATTTAATATTTCATATAATGTTAATTATAGTAAATGTAATATTTTAACTTATGACCGTAGTATTCAGCATTTTTTAATATAAATTTTTGATTCCTATAATGAGTGTAACAAGATAAGATCAAACATCACCTAAACTTTTTAATTAACAATATATAAATTATGATTGATGTTCCCTATCTAAAATAATGAAGACTGGTCCGATTCGATGTATAATGATTACTTTAAGATATGATGTAACGTACAAAAATATGTCGGCAATGAATTATAAATAAAAATGAAATGTGATCCAGGGGATAGAAATTGAAAAACGGTTTGTAGCGAAGATTTATTCGCGGCGTGTGTTTTCCACCCACATTCATTCATAATTTTGGTATTCACATACAAGCGTTGGTGTATTTACATCAGGTGCAAAGGGTATTCTCATGTAGGGGTTGTGTGTTTCACATGTAAGTCAACCTACAATTCATTGAAGCGAATATTTATTCGCTTCATATTTGTTTCTCATAATTTGCAAGTTTCACTGAACACGGATATATGTTCGCTTCTTTTCAAATATAATTAGATGATTGCATGTGTTTAAAAATAGAAAAATGTTGTGCAATTGGAAACTGTATTAAAATATACTATTTTTTACTTTTTGTGATGTGACAACAGTACTGCACACTGTTCCGATTTGACATGTCATGACATGCTTAATACTTTTACTGAATCCATAGATATGAAATGATTTCTTTATAGGGTTTTATACAAAAACACACTTCTTTTTCAATGATGACATCTAATTTCTGCATGATGTGACAAAACAAAGGATTAATGTTAATATTAAAAGAATAAGATTAAAAAATATTAAAAATAATTAAACTTAAATTAAAAATAATAAAAGCTTAATGATTAAACTTTAATTAAAACTTAATAAAAAGAATTAATGTTAATATTAAAAGAATAAGATTAAAAAATATTACAAATAAATTTAAATAATTACTATACATATAAAACCAGTTCAACCAAACACCCTTATAATTTTACTATTGGGATAAATATACTTTTATAATTATATTGAAATAATTATAACAGTGTTGTCTACCAAACACAGCCTACGTATTATATTGAATATAATTTTATAATTATTCATGAAAATGTGTTTATTCATGTTGAAATAATTTATTATCTAATATAATGTGAATGACAATATTGAATTATGTATTATATTTAATATTATTAAGTGTTATTACATTTTCGTGAATGAAATTACTTTTTCATGATGTGACAAAGTGACTACACACTGTTCGGATTTGATATTTCATCACGGGAAATTTACTTTTTCTAAATCAATAGATCTAAATAATTTATGAAGAAAACAGATTTTCTTTCTGCTATAAATGTAGGGATTACATGAACAATCTTCGTCGGCAGCATGAAATATCTATTGAGCGTTTTTGTTCAGAGTGTGTGTTTTTTTCATATAGTTTGTTGGGATGTATCATTTGGGAGATTCTCTGTGATGGAAAACTTGTACAATCAAGATCAAGTGGTGGAAAACATCTTCAGTGTACACGAATGCTTGGTAACTCAAGTAGAAACTACCGATCAAATGAAGATCATTCGTGTACACTGCTGTGGTTGCTTCCCTGGGATGTATCATTTGGGAGATTCCCTGGGATGGAAAACATCTCAAGAGATAACTCAACAGGTGTATGACCCCAGTTATGCGTGAGAGATCCGCTGTGGTTGCTTCAATGGAGATGCCTTGAAGCTGGAGATGCAGCTTAATATTGTTAAAATGTACAAATGTTTATGAAACGGGGAAATGTTTATGAAACTTGTAATGAAAATTTGTACGCCGAATTATAATAATTATTTGTTATTTATATTTTCATGCAAATGTCATTAAACATTAATAAAATAACGAATTTGTTAAAAATAATAAAGTATTATCATATCTACTATTCTGGCTAAGTATACGTTGCCCATAAGTCATATCATTGCCATAATTTTAAATGTAAGTTTTGGTCCGATTCGATGTGTAATGATTATAAATAAAAATTAAATGTGAGTAACGGATAGAAATTGAAAAATTGTTTGTAGCGAAGATTTATTCGCGGCGTGTATTTTCCTCCCACATTCATTCATCATTTTGGTCTTCACATACAAGCGTTGGTGTACTTACATCAGGTGTAAAGGGTATTCTCATGTAGGGGTTGTGCGTTTCACATGTAAGTCAACCTAGAATTCATTCAAGCGAATATTTATTCGCTTCAAATTAGTTCTGCACACGAATATATGTTCGCTTCTTTTCAAATATAATTAGATGAAGTCATGTGCTTAAAAATTGAAAAAAAAACATAATTTGCAACTTCATTAAAATACAATATTTATTAATTTTTTTGATGTGACAACAATACTGCACACTGTTCCGATTTGATATGTCATTACAGGCTACATACAGTAATCCATAGATATGAAATGATTTCTTTATAGGGTTTTATACGAAAACACACTTCTTTTCTTTTTTGAATGATGAAAGATATTTTCAATACATTTCCGTTGAATGTGGTCGACCTGAAATATGAAGATCAAGCGAATATTATGTCGTTTCGTAACAATGTTTTGTTTCATATAGAAACTTACAGGCGAATGATTCTTCGTTTTCCAATTCATTACAGTATGACATGAAAGTGTCAACAATAATATGTAACTTCAAAGATTGGATGCGACATCATCTTCGTTTTTAAGGGTTTTACAGGCGAAGAACCAATCGATTGATCAATCGAAGGGGTTTACATGAACGGATCAGTTGTTTTACATTATACTTTGAATTGATCATGACATCCAAATTGCAATCAAAGAATGAATCAAAGCTAACGACAATGAGTCGATTTATATCACTACAGAATAAACGAACTACATAATGTAAAATATAACTTCAGACTATAATCAAACATAACTTCATAATATTGATGAATACACAAAAACATTCCATAATCCGTTTACATAAGTACTGCACAGATTAACCAAAAATATAGATGTTCAACAATACAAATGAAGCTCTAGTCTGATTCATGAGATGATGACTCGTCTATCGGTCCTGTCAGCGACACGACCTCATGTTCGATGACGGGTGGAATGTATAGCTGAATGGCTTCGTTCACAGCATTGATCCATCGGTTGGGGATGAAAACCGTCAAAGAATTTTCAATTATTGATGCGTACTCTAAGTAAAGATGTTGAGGAGTAAACATGAAGTCCTCCGGAGGATTGTCTCCATTTGAAGGTAGGGGATTCCGTAGGCCAAATTGTCTGTATATGACACTTGTGCAGTAGGAGGTAGTTCCCTGAAGGCCCAACAAAATGATGAATGGAGAACCCCTCATCTCGTACATCATTTCAGCAAACAGATACCACGGAACAATGAACCTAATTGGGTGAATATCCGAAATAAAATTCGGAGGCACGAGTCCATTGACCCTTTGCACTTGTAGATTGGCAAAGGAAGTGTAGGGAATTGAAGGACGGGGCAACCAATGCAACTTGTCTAACAACCAGAGGTATAGAACCAAAGGTGATCCACGGCGAGAATAGTTGTTTTCCTCGGGAACAAATTCGTTAAGACCAAGTAATGTCTCAGCAAGTACCAGGCTAGCCAGGTTTGGGGCGTTTCCCATCAGTGCAGGAACTACCCGCAAGAGCCTTTCCGAAGGCCGGCGTCCTGCAGCCGGACATAAAAAAAAATGAGCCAGAACCACAAGCATGATCAGTTTGCTTTGTGTGTGGTTGATGGTCCTCTCAGCTCCCTGGACACGCCAAATGTACTCGTCTATGTTTGTCATATTCAGAAATCCATGTTGGAGGGTAAACAAGAGAGCATCAAACATTGTACATCCATAGAAGCTGTCGCAAATGTGGACGGCCATATGAGGATCTTGATGGACAGGCAAGATCATGAGTGCATTTGTACCACACCTAAGGATTGAAGCAAAGTCCTCTAGCGTCGGGCATATGTGCATTTCCCCAATAACAAAAGAACGAGAGTCCGTATCCCATCTGCTTTGCATGTGGGCCATCAGTCCGTCGTTATGTTTATTCGTAATAGAGGAAGAATCTCATCTACATGATAGACACTAAAAGGGACAGGGTCATCGTTGATCAGACTTAAGTATCGCTCCAGTTGTTGCTGCGATAAAACCAGCATGTCTGGGTCCATCTCTACATCCATCTTATGAGTTTTACGCTTAATGAATGAAGGAAAGACAACGGTAGATAGAGATTCGGGAAGGAGTGAGAGTGTAATGTGAGAGTGAGAGTGAGAGTGAGGGTATGAGAGTGATGATCTTGATACAGCAGTAGTTGAAGTTAATAAATGAGTTTTCATTCTTGAATTGACATCAATACATACCACAGGTAGGTGCATTACATGTTGCGAGGATATCTTCGTTTATGAATTGGCAAACATATAGTGAAGAAGATATCTTCGTCTCGGATATTAAAAATATGGATTGCACCAAAAATTAACATAAGAAGATATCTTCGTTTATGATTTACAAAATGTATAGTTGCGAGGATATCTTCGTTTATGAATTTAAAAACATATAGTGAAGAAGATATCTTCGTCTCGGATTTCCAAAATATGGATTTCACCAAAAATTAACATAAGAAGATATCTTCGTTTATGAATTTCAAAATTTTCAGTGAAGAAGATATTACGGTTGCAAGTTTTTCAGTTTCATGATGTTGACAATATATCTTCGTTTAAGAATATTAAAACACACAGTTAAGAAAATATCCTCGTTTATGATTTTAAAAAAATCGGTACAAGAAGACACATCAAACATCAATACATTATAACTCCATACATTAACATCTGAATTGCAGTCCATACATTAAGATCTGAATTGCATTATAAGTTATAATTCACTATCAAACATCCATACATTAAAAAATGTGAATTGACCTGTGTAAACATAAGAATTACTGTACAAGTATAATTCCGTATAAAACATACAAATCCCTAATATCTTGATCTAATTGCAGTCTTTAACTTGAACCTATTGACATTGTGCTCAGACATAAGAATTCTGTATAAATATTTAATCCTCAACGTACTCAAAGCTTCTTCGGCCTTCAAAAGAACAAGAGAAAGTATAAGAACATCTAAAATTGTTCAATGTCATCTACTAAAAATTAGATATGGTATAACACTTACATTATTTTCGTTGATGTCAATAGACCAATTCTTCGCCGTTCCTCTATATGTTTCCATATGTCTCATTAAGTATACACCACAGTCTGTCTTGTTTGTTCTGTCTTGCCAGTCCAGCTTTGGGGCCGTTATCCTGTATTTTTTAACCTTGGCAGCCATTCTTTCCATGCCTTGACTTAACAAGAATTTCACAAAACAATCGAGTTGTTTACTCAAAGTGACATACTTGTCCAAAATTTTCATTCCATGAGGACGGCCGGAGTTGTCAAGTACAACGATTTTGGAGTCCTTAATATTCACACAAACAAGGAAGAAATGTCTGGAAAAGACAACGGGTAGGAATATCTGCAAAAAGAACACAAACATTTATTACTTTATTGCATATTCTTTACTTGGAATTGAGGGATATGTACAGACCACGTCAGCGAAGATGAGGTCTTCTTTGGTGATTTGGTAGTTCCTCATGTCTTCTTCAATGGATTGGGAAAATAAGGTGGCATCATGCTCCATATTAACCTGCAAAATAAGGGCAGAGCATCAAAGTCATGAACATTGAAGGATACATAGCAAAAAAAAAGCAGTTCATGCACTTACATGTGAACATGATGAGAAACAAATTATTCTTGGTTCATGCCTTGGCAACCTACGGCATTTGAAGTGCACAATTATGGACCAAGCGTCAATCACTTCGCTCGAAATTTCGCGACCCATTTGCATTGAACGAAGTAATTGACGGGTAATATTACCAGGTGCACCTTCGTAAAGAACGTCACTGCAAAATACATTCATTTAGAAGACCATAACTAAATAATTTCATTTTTAAAAATTCTAAAAAAATGAGAACTAACTTACAATGGAGGCAGGTCTTCATCAAACACAAAATCGGCTAATCTCTGCTCCTTGTTGGTTATTTTGTGGTCCAACATATCCGCAACCTGTTGCATGTAAGGGGATCGAAGGTGCACAGGAATTTTTGAGATCTTCCTCTTAGGATATTCTTTAATGTTGATGCGTCCCCCCACATCACCTTCATCTTCATCTTCAGAAGATTCAACGGCCTTAGAAGCCTCAACCTGTTGCTGGCCTTCACCCTGATCAGTTGGTGCAACAGACTGACCTTGGGGTTCCTCAACATTTTCCTTCCCTGCACCATGATCATTTTGTTCAAAATGATGAGATTTGGGTACCTCAACCTGTTGCTTGCCTTCACCATGGTCACTTGGTGCAACAGACTGAGCTAGGGGTTCCTCAACATTTTCCTTCCCTGCCCCCTGATCACTTGGATTTTCAGGCGGAGATTTTGGTTCATCAACCTGTTCCTTCACTTCAACCTGATCATCGTCTTCAACAGTGGTTGTCTGCACTTTGTGTGCCCCATCCGGTTCCTTGCATTCACCCTCATGATCAGTTGGTTCAACAATGGGTGAGTCATCTTTGTTGGGCAGAAATGAATCCTCATGTTCGTCCTGCTGAGGAGGGGGTGACTTGGCTTGACTGTGCTGAAATACAGCCTCTACATCTTCCGGTTCAACAAGGACTGATTCATCTAAAATGTCCCCACGTACATCCTCAACAGATTGCGGTTGAAGAGGTGGTGACGGAGCATCATTGTGCACAACGGCAACATCGAGATCATTCTGTTCTTCGTGATCGGATGGATTTTCTTGATTTGACATCACTGAATCCTCAAAATCATTCAGTTCAGCCAGTGCTGGTTGATGGTCTGCATGGTCATCCACTGCATGGTCCTCCAATGCAGTCTCACATGTGTAATCAACCCGGGGACTAATGACTTTCAAGCCCGCACACGGTAAAGTGTCCACAAGTGCCTCCCTTGTAGGATCTTCCACACCTACATGAACCGGACCATCGATCACCACCTTCAAGTGTTTCATGAACCCTTCAGACTCTCTGAGGTTCAGGAAACCGGCCTCAAAAAAGGGCTTCGGATCGATGTTGCGTTTCTCCAACTCCCCGGATAGGTAATTCAGCTGTTGGGCTGTATCTTTAAAAGTTTGCAGGATTTTGGAGGTCAACAACTGTACATTATGAAAAACAGACTTCATTAATCTTGAAAACAGGATAATAATGAACAATGGGAGTCAATTTATTGTTTCCACATACCTCATTATCGTCTTCTTTTACTTCAACCGAGTCAACTGGATTCTCGGGTTGTCCAACTGCTAGGCGCGCCCTTGCCCTGCCCAGCCCAAAACCACCGGCACGACCTTCTAAGTTGGTAAACTCCAACACGCTGACGTCATCCCAACAGGAGATAATTGGAAATTTTCTCTCGTAGGGGATACGTTCACCTTCCACAAAAACACCATCTAGGTAGCAAATCTGGAGTAAAGGAGTGGGAAACATGTTAGAAAATATTACATATCTATAAATCATATATAAGAGAGGCAACAATACTTACCGATAAAAGGGTTATAGGTCCATCGAAATATGGATTTTTATCTTTACTTGCTTTTTCTTGCCAACTTCTTACACTGTCAACCAATCGTTGTAGTGTAAAGTGGCACCAGTTCAGTTCCTTTATGTTATCAACCTCCATTAAGGATTTGAGAATTTTGAACCTTAAATGAAAAAAATACATTTGTCAGTATTCAAAGATACAATTAGATATATAATAGGTTTGAATACATGTTTACCTGGCTCGTGAATTTTGAACAGGACATAAAAAACTAGAGACAACAAAGACAACGAAGTCTATTTTGAAATCGTTGTCTGCACTTGTGTTACTTAATATCTTGGGGATCATAGAAAGTGTTTCGGGAGCTTTTGAGTCTTCCCCGGTCCATCTGGTCTTCCAATCCCTCAAGAAATTAAAATAAGCAGGGTCCTTAGTCTTGTCCAACCCAACGGACTCGACTACGTTCATTGCCCCTCTAGGGAGGTTCATCACGAGCTGTACGAGATCTTCATCGATACGGATCTCATCACCGTTGGCCAATACCAGAGAACTCTTATCCGGGTCAAAACATTGGACTACGTGTCTGGAAAAATGAGCCAGGCACTTGGAGACGCCCATTGTAAGAAGAGAACCAAACCCGATTTCCATCACGGCTTCCCTCTGTTCTACGCTCAATTGAGGAATGAGTTGAGCGAGGCCATGAGGTGATGATCTGGTTAGAAATGTCAGTTTACGTTTCTTGCGGGTTTTGGTTTTTTGGGGAGATGGGGGAAACTCTTCATCGAATGGGGTAGTAGACGGAGAAATATTAGTGGTTTCTGGGGGTGGTTCTGGTAACTCTTCATCGACTGTTGGAGTGGAGGTAGGAATAACATTTGGTTTTTTTTTAGGGGGAAAAGGTGGTGGTAAAATCTCATCAGTACCTGCAGCAACATCAGTAGCTTCGACAGCAACTGTGGAAACTGATTCAGCAGTCATCGACGACTTAGTATTCGTCTTCGGATTTCTCTTCCTCTTCCTTTCATAGGTCCTCGAAGTCATTAATTTTGGTGGGATAGCATAAATCAGTATTATACGAAATAAATTTAATAAACATGTGAAAAATTAGTATAAACACAATAAGATGAACATACCTCTCTGGTTTAGTGCTGGGATTGACGTTGGATGCCGGAGTGGGTGCAGTTTCGTTTTCGGTTATGCTCCTACAAACTTGCAAGACGACCTCTCGGGAGTCGATGGGATGATCCACTTCCATGTTGTTGCCTTGGTTACCCGACATGTTCAGAAGAAATCCTTGTAGTATAAACGAAATATCTAGGGTTTCGACGTTCAGTGTTTGGATTATCGCCGGGAGATAGAGAGAGAAGAATATGAACAGTTGCTTATGAAAATGAAATTGAGGGATAGTCGGCTTGTAGCGGGAAATTGAAATTATATCAACTAGTCATGGAAGCGAATAAATATTCGTTCGATATCCTAACTTCATAAAAACATGATAAAAATAAATGTAAAATAAAAACTATTCATAGAAGCGAAGATTTATTCGTGGAATGTAAATGCACGGGTCAGTGAATTTACATGACAGGCAAGTTGGCTTCTAATGTGAGGGGAGGTTGTTTTACATGAACGTCAGGCTAAAATTATTTGAAAATAAGAAATCTTCGCTTTCAATCGTCTACTCGAAATACAAAATTCAAGCGAATATTTGGTCGTTTACTGATTTTCAATTAAAATTAATTACATTAACATTTATTAATTAACGGAAAAAAAAAAATATATAGCCAAGGAATTGAAGCGAAGATTTGTTCGGTTGCTGCATGTCATCTACAATTAATTGAATTAATATTTAATAATCGGAAATAGAAAATCCATGTCAGTTGGGTCTTTACATACACGGGTAAATGTATTTACATGGTAGGCAAGCGGTCTTCTCATGGGTGGGTAGGGGGGTTTTACATGAGTTTTTAATTAGAATTAATTGAAGCAAATATATCTTCGCTCATGAAGGTCTCCAGCCAAAAAAATGAAATAAAAAAAAGGAAATAAATAGAAAAGTAATTGAGGCGAAGATTTGTTCGGTTTCTGCATGTCATCTTCAATTAATTGAATTAATATTGAATAAACGGAAATATAAAATCCAGGTCATTTTGGTCTTCACATAAACGGGTAAGTGTCTTTACATGGTAGTCAAGGGGTCTTTACATGTGTGGGTAGGGGGTTTTACATGGGGTTTTCATAAAAATTAATTGAAGCAAATATATCTTCGCTCCAGAGAGTCTAGAGGTAAAAAAAAATTAAATAAAAAAAGTAAATAAAAAATCCAAGAAAATAAAAGATTGAATTACTTGAAGCGAATATTATATCGCTGCCTGTGTTATTTAATAAATTAAATTAATATTTAATAAACGTAAATATAATATGACTGTCAATTCGGTCTTTACATGGACGTGTAAGTGTATTTTCACGAACGGCAGGCGTTCTTCTCATGGGTGGGTAAGCCGGGTTTACATGAGGGTCATGGAAACGGGCGTGTAGATCAGAGCGAAGATATCTTATCTGGGTATTATCTGAATATTATATTATTTCCTGGCGTTAACGGGCGCTTCCGTTAACGGCGTCTTGTGTGAACCCGGGCCTAAACCCGGATTCCGGATTCTCCCTCCCTCCGTCTCCTGCCCAGATTGATTTATTATTAAATTAATAATGCTGCAATCTGATTGGTCCGCCACAGGGGAACACGGCAATCGGTAGCAGAAGATCTGAACTGGAATTCAAGAGCAAGAACAACAAGGATATTTCTTTAAAGAGAATTGATTCTATCTTTGTTCGTTTTCTTGTATATAACCTTAACATTTTTATTTTTTTATTTTTCCAAATAGATTTGATTTAATTAATTTATAGGAACATAATTTTGTAATTTTAACTCAAATCATTATTATTATATCAATTTATAAAAAATTTTTATAGAGATGCAGTTGCCATTAAAACTGTTATGAATCTTTTCTTGTCTTTATTTTAGTTTAACTTAAAATATATATTTATGTTTATTCATGTTAATTCTAATTTTTATAATTAAATTTAGTTTTTAACATTGATTAATTTTTAAAAATGTTAAATTCTTAAAATGAATATTTTATTTTATGATAAATGTTTTTAATTTTTAGTTTGATTTAACATTTTTTTAGTAATAATATTGAATTGTTTTTTTTTATAAATTAATATGATTTTTTAAATATCAACAATATAATATCCATATTATATCAAAATTATGGTATACCAAAATAAAAGAACGATATATTAATTTTCATATATCAAAACTTAAATAAAATATAAAATATGAATTAAAAATTAAGATATATCTTCCTGATCCATTCCTAATAAAAATAGACATAGGCTTAGAAATTTTATATAAAATTAAAAAAATAAAAAATTTAAGAATTAGTAGATAAATATATTAGGTCTTGTTTGATTATAAGTTTTTTAAATAACTCGAAAAAATTAACCATCAAATCAATTAATTCATTTATCAAAATACTAAAATAACTCTATTTTAAATAATTATTTTTTTATTTATATATATATTAATATCATTTTTACCAAAAAAAAAAATCATAACTTCCTCAAAATCATCCTAATTCATCTGTTTTTTTTCTCTCTGAATTATTTTAATAATCCCAACCAAACAAGACTTAGACTACTTTTATTATAAATTATTTTTATTAAAATATTATTTTGTCTTCGGTATAAACGTCCCTGCAAAAAGATTTCATGAATCTCAATATTTGTTGACAGAGAATTATGCTATTTTGGGTGAAGAAATCAAATTGAAGTCATCAATTTGATGCTAATTGTGGTCAGTTTTCTTTTTCTTAATTATAACATCTTATTCTTAAGAAGACCATATAATGATTTCTTTTAGTATGATTTTTTTCTGAAAAAAAAAAAAATTTGTGTTCATTTTTATATGTATGCTCATGTTCTTATTATTTTCTTAGATTAATTGAGATAACAGATTATGTAAAATTAATTTTCTTCCTTTATTTTCTTAGATTATGAAGTGATTGCAAATTAAATTAACATATTTCATAAATATTTGATAATTTGTAATCCTCTTATTTCAACGAGACAGAAAGCCAACAAAATCATATGCCAAATGTCTAGGTATAGGCTCATAAAATCATAAATGCTTAATTATTATAAATAATTAAATCATGCTCCAAACAATTAGCAATAATTATCACCAAATTAAAATTAAATAGTCAACTCATAATTATCATAAAATTGTCAAAGTATTTATTATTATTTTTTAAATTGTTAAAGTATTATTAAGCTTGAAAATCAAAATTAACTTATCCATATAGAAAGAAAAAATTTAGCAAAAACAATATAAAATAGAAACTAAGCTCACATAATAAATCAATTATTGGTGTTCTCAACTTCTCATCACTACTATAATTAACATTAGTACTATATATGTTAATGTTTGGTAACATCTCATTCGTGTAGACCTAGATTCAGACTCGTAACGATAACTTGACTGTTTGAAATGACTAATCTGATCATGAATAAGGTCGATGGTAGGATAGATAGTAGTTTGAAGAGTATTGAGGTTCATAGTAATCTGAAGGAGGGTACGAGTAATACTGAGACGAGACATATGGGTCCATAAAGTCACCATCTAATGACGAAGAAGGTTTATGAGAATGAACGTTGGTGTTGAGGTTTGATTTGGATTTGAACTTGGACGAAGACAAAATCACCACCTCAATATTCATATGCTTGTGCATGTATTTCTTCATTACTTCTGGTTTCATTTTGGTGGTTATAAATATGCAACCACCATTCCCCACAATTTCTACATCATGAACCTCTACCAAATCATCAAAAACAAAAACATTATTATTATTATTATTATAGAATGACAATATAATAATTTATGAATTAAAATCATAAATTAAAATGCAAAAAAACATTACATATGTATAGTTACCTTTAAGATTTAACAAAGTCTCTTGAAGTGATGCATTGCACTTTCTAGAGTCTAGTGTTAAAATAATCTTTTGTAACCATTAAAGAACACTTATTAATACAAAAATATTGCAAGTAAAATAAATATTTGACAAAAATCTAATTATTTAAATAAATTTATATAGTTGACGATGATCTTACCCGATATATAGAACGTTTGAACATTGTAGGAGATCAGAGATAAGATCCGACAAATATAATTTTTGATGATAAATAAAATATGATCAAAAGAAGAAAACATGATGTATTTATTTTGTCCAAAAAAGTTAATGTGCATAAGAATTTTTGGAAATATGATGACTCAATTATAGAAGTCATATAAATATTTTTTTGGTAATTTTTATTGTTATTTTCTTATAATAAGGTAGATTTGATATCTTTTTACAAGCTTTTCTAAATTATTTAGTTACATTCTATATAATAGACTAATAGTATTAATGATAGAAAATTGATTAAATTAGTATCCTAAAATATAACATACTATTCAATTTAAAAAAATATTTTTATTATCTACAATATAATTTAGCAATATAATATATATTTTACATATTATAATTTTAAGAATCAAATTCATTGTATTTTCAATTTCTTATTTTACTATAATTATTTTATTTAAGTTAAACTTCTGGTTCCAAACATATATTCAACTATTATAATCTTGTAATCTTGTGTAACCTATTATAATAAAAGCTTAATATAATAACCTAATATAATAAAAGATTAACTTTAATAAAATAACTATATGATATAAAATAATAATAATATTCAAATTAACATAATATAATTTTTAATAAAATCTCAATTAAGATTATTATAATATTCACTTATTTATTTCATGATTACAAATGTTTTTATAATATGGACCCTTCCTTAAATTCAGAACTAAAAAAACTAATATCTAAGCTTAACTATAAAATAACACTAAAATTGATAATAAAATTAAAAAAAACTATTGAATGACTTCCTAGCTTCAAATCAATCTTAATTTTATTTTTTTATTAAAATATTAATTTATAAATTAAGGAAGAATGATTTCAAATGAATAAACCTTCATTAGATTCATAAGACACATGCTTTTTACTCGTTACTATGATTAGGCAATGTGTTAAACCTTAAGGTATGTTTGGTAAGCCTGGAATTAACATTGAAATTAGAATTGAAGGTCCAATTCTTATGTTTGGTGTCCAAGATCCATTCGTTCTTTTTTCTATGACAGATTGTAGACACTTTAATATTAAAAATTGGAATTGGAATTGGAATTTCAATGGAATTCAATATAGTGTAATTTTATAGTTCTCAATTCTGATTTTTTTAGGTAGAAATTGTAATTTTAATTTTTTTTACTTATTCAACACGTTTTTAATTCATTTAACAAATATTTTATTCATTTAACATGTTTTGACTCGCTTAATACGTTTTTAGTTTTAATATGTATGTAATTCATTTGAGTTCATTTCACACGTTTTTGACACGTTTAATACCTTTTAACACGCTTAACACATTGATACACGTTTAACACGTTTTTGATATTTTAACACGTTTATGGCACATTTAACACGTTTTGACACGTTTAAATTGTTTTTCACATTTTTTTACACGTTTTTCACGTTTCTGACACGTTTAACACGTTTTTGGTACATTTTTGACACGTTTAACATGTTTTTTATGTTTTTGACATATTTAACACATTTTTGGTAGGTTTAACACGTTTTTCACATTTGACATGTTTAATACGTTTTTCATATTTTTGACATGTTTAATACATTTTCAGACACTAAACACGTATATCACGTTTAATATGTTTTTTAATACGTTTAACATATTTTTCACACGTTTAACATGTTTTCACGTTTTTGGTACGTTTAACATGTTTTTATATGTTTAACATGTTTAACACGTTTAACACATTTTTGACACGTTTAACACGTTTTTACATTTTTGACATGTTTAACACATTTTGATACGTTTTTTCACGTTTTTGACACGTTTAACACATTTTGACATTTTTTTTTCACATTTTGGCACGTTTTTCATATTTTAACACATTTTTGGCATATTTAACATATTTGACATATTTAACACGTTTCACGTTTAACATGTTTAACACACATTAAACGCGTTTATCATATTTTTGACACTCTTAACACGTTTATCATATTTTTGACACGTTTAACACGTTTTTCACACGTTTAACATTTTCACGTTTTTGACACATTTAATACATTTTTTTACATTTTTAACATGTTTTGACACATTTTTTTACGTTTTTGGCACGTTTGACACGTTTTGACATGTTTAACACGTTTTTGGCACATTTAACACACTTATGACACATTTAATATTTTCGGTCCGTTTAATGAATTAATTTATTTTTGAAAATTAACAGGGTTTACCATATTCAAGACTTTATTTAGTATGAATGATTTAAATATTATTTAAATAATTTATATTAATCTCACATATTATTTCTTCAACTAATTTAGTAATTAAAATATTAAAATAATATCAAAAAATCAAAATTATGTTAAACATATTAAAAATGTGTTAAACATGCCAAAAATGTGTAAACGTGTAAAAAACATGTTAAACATGCCAAAAACGTGTTAAACGTGTCAAAAACGTGAAAACATGTTAAACGTGTGAAAAACATGTTAAACATGTCAAAAATGTAAAAAACATGTTAAACGCGTTAAACGTGTTAAATATGTTAAAAACGTGTTAAACGTGCCAAAAACATGAAAAACGTGTTAAACGTGCCAAAAACGTGAAAAACGTGTTATACTTGTTGAAATGTGTGAAAAATATGTTAAACGTATTAAAAATGTCATAAACGTGTTAAACGTGCTGAAACGTGAAAAACGTGTTAAACGTGTGAAAATGTGTTAAATATGTCAAAAATGTGCCAAAAATGTGTAAAACATATTAAACGTGTTGAACATATTAAATATGTCAAAAACGTGTTAAATATGTCAAAAACGTGTTAATTTTCCTAGAATAAAAATTGAGATTGAATTACAATTCTCTAATTTTCCCAAACATAGTAATTAAATATCAATTCTCATGAAATTATAATTGAGATTCCAATGTCAATTTCAATTCAAATTCAAAATCAAATTCAAATTCCAATTCCAATTCCAATTCCAATTCCAATTCCAATTCCAATTCCAATTCCAATTCCAATTCCAATTCCAATTCCAATTCCAAATCCAAATCCAAATCCAAATCTAAATCCAAATCCAAATCCAATTCAAATTCCAATTCCAATTCCAATTCCAATTCCAATATCCAATATCCAATATCCAAACATATCCTAAATGTAATTACTTTGAGTTCTTTAATCTCTACCTTCAAATCATGAACCAAATTATATAGGATTTATTATATTCTTTACAACTTTTAAAATTATTAAATACTAATTTTATAATTTCAAAACAATATCAAATAATAAGCGTAATTTGTCATTTAAACAATACACGAAATGATCTTTCACGATGATACCGCTGTTAAAGGTCTTCTGTATATATTTTTCAAAGACCCTTTGACGTATGATTTTTTTTTTTCAACTGAGACACCTAATTAGCATGAAACCGTCGGAGAAAAAGAAGAACGAGAAGAATACATATTTCTGCTCATCCTAAAAGACGAGAAAACTTTTCAATAAAAAAGAAAGGGATAAAAAGAAGATTCATTGCTCTACGATTTGTATTATTTATATTTATATTTAAATTTAAATTATTTTTAAAAAATACATCCAATAAAAAATATTAACCATGTTAAAATTCAAATCAGTACAATACTAATATTATAATATTATGAGATTGTTATTAAAATTAAAAACATATTAAAACGATAACCAATTAAATGATAAAGAAATCATTAAAATAAAATAAAAATAATATATTTTTTCTCTGCCTTTTCTTTTTCAAAAGAGAATGGCAACTACTTTTCATTGAACAAAACTCTTTACCTGTCAGACTCTCATATTTATCTTTCTTTTTTTAATATATTTTTTAAAATCTAAATTATTTTAAAAAAAATTCATTCAAAGTTTGCAAACGAAATAGAGGCCTGCTCATAAACATAATTAGTTTATTAAAAAAAATAAAAAATACAAATCACATGGAAGAAAACAAATCATTTAATTAATCATAATAACCCACTATTAAATTAAATCTCATGTATTCTTTAAAATTCATATAATTAATTAAAATATTTTTAAATTTTATATAAAAAAGAATAAAAGAGAATTTAAAAAAGGAAATAATATGAATTTAGAAAATAATAAAATAATTTCTATTTTACACTCTCCTCATACTTTTTTTCCTTTTTCAAGTGATTATGTCATTCATTCCTATTTCCCCTCATTATATATATATATATATATATATATATATATATATATATATAAATAAATAAATAAATAAATAAATGAAATAGAGACTAGCTCATGAACTTAATTAGTTTATTAAGAAAAAAAATACAAATCACAGGAAGAAAACAAATCATTTAATTAATCATAATAACCTACTAATAAATTAAATCTCATGTATTCTTTAAAATTCACATAATTAATTAAAATATTTTATATGGAAAATGATAAAAAAAAATTTAAGAAAAGGAAATAACGTGAATTTAAAAAAAATTAAATAATTTCTATTTATTCTCTCTCCTCACACCTTTTTCATTTTAAGTAATTACATCATTCTTTCCTATTCCATCCTCATTTATTTATTTATAATTTTTTATTATATAATTATACTTTTTTAATATCTTATTATCAAAACAATTTAAATAATTTATTTTTATTAAATAAAAAGCAAACAAATTTATTTAAAAATAATCCATAACAAAAAAAGGCAAAATTGAAGATTTTGGTAATCATGATATGTTGAAAATTCTGTAATTTCTTCATACTCCTTCCTCCGCTTCCATTTCCCTCTTCCACCTCTCCTCAGTCCAGAATTTCTTCGCCTTTTGAATCAACGTAGAGAGAGATGAACGAGGATCCTAAGGAAAATCCCGTACAGATGGAACCTGCAGCCGAAAACCCTAACTCAGATTTTACTACCAATCCTAAGAGCAGAAAAAGCGAGCTCTTATTATTGAAAAACAATGTAACTCTTCTATCAAACTTTAATTTTGCACAAAACCCTTATCTTAGATTTATTCACTTACCGTTTGTGTCTCAATTGTTGCTACATTGGTCTTTGTATTAAACAAAGATGATTTATAAGTATTTTATTGTGTTGGGATTAATTTAATATGATTTGGGTTCGAGATTTGTGTTGTTTGCTACTGTTTCATTTGATATGAATGATTTTATTTTGTTGAATTCATTTGTTATCTTCTGTGGAGTTTTCATTTGATCAGAATGTGTTATTTTTTCAATGGAACAGGAGGCTGCTGCCCAGGAATATGTTGACATTAAAAACCATGGACAAGCCAAAGCTAGTATGTTTTCAGCTATATGTATTAGTTCTTGCTGTTCTATTATTGTATCCATAATCCATATATATGGTGCCTTTTCATTTTCTTTTGAGAAGGGTTAAATTTGTATGTTAGATAGAGTTTTTGCTAGAATTTTGTAGAAGCTAGACACTTGGTTAATAGTTTTTAAGTGTTTGAGTTCCCTTACCCATTGCATATTTCTTTTACCAAAACAATGAAGCTTTAGTTACAACATTGAGAGGCGAGATAGTAGTCATCTTTGATATTTTCCCATTCGTTTTTAATGAATGCAAGTGTAAATCCGACATGCTAGGGGCTTTATCTCCCTCAGTCTTTGATAGTGTTCCACATTTCTTCACCTGATCTTGCTCAACAGTGTCCTTTGTGTATATGATATCAAAGCGAAAGATAGACCATCAAGAGTGGGCCTCGAGCGTCTAGGTTCTGTTAGGCGCTCCGTATCATATGTGAGAATAGAGTTACTGATCTCTTGGGGTCCTCAATTTCTCTTCCATTAACCCTGAGCATGGAGATCTGGTGATTCTCTTTTGATCATTTTCCTAGTTTTGAAAGGATCTGCAATTGGAATCTCCGCCTTGAGCCAGATGCATCTGGATTCTGCATGGCGTTGCTTTCCTCCCACTGTAAAGATAATCCAAACGGTCTATGAGTGCTAGTTTGTGGGACACTTCGGCCAAAGTAAGATCTCTTCATTCTTCTAACTTGTGGAGAGCATCAAAATCGTTGCTAACAGAATGAGATGATAGCGCTTAGGGATCCAATTAGTGGAAAATGAATATCTATAGTTGTTTTGGGTCATGTAAGCTTAAAAAGTTGTAATCAATTATTTTTTATTTATTACATCCTACTTGACAGAATTCAAATTAAGTATCAAAACACTAAAAATCAAGTATTTTACGCAAGTCACTATGAAGTATAAATTTGAGATATTATATATGATTCAACACTTAGGTGTTTAGAATTAAATAAACTTGAGTTGACTTAATATTCTGCACTTATTTTAACTCTACTTTAGCGATCAGTTATCTAACGATGTAATGAAAAAGCACTACAACTGTCCAGATTAAGTGTTGCATCAATTATCAAATATAACCTGCAGGTCTATTGTGTATATTATTCTTATCCATTTGGACCTTGTGAATTTCTTTTGCTTGCCTTTGGTTGCTAAAATGGTGCCCTTCTGTTCTGCCACTGTTGTTGTATATTTGCTAGAAGGAGCAAAATTCAACATTCATGATGTGTACACTAATGAAACCTACAAAAACATATTATCTGTTTTTAGCATGAATAAAGAAAGTATGAAGTATTTTTTCCTCTTCTCAATTTTTCCTATGCTAAGCAAGATTGCATTATTATCAGAGGTCATTTTCACACAATTTCCTCCCTGACCTTTCTTGCATTTCCTTTATTATTCTTATTAAGGGTGCATATTTTTTTTCTCTCAATATAATTGTGCTGTAAACTGCCGCAGCGGCGCAGCCTATATATTGGTTCCTCAGTTCGTGGGGTCATCCTTTTAAAATTGATCTTGCATTCTTCAGGCTCTCACACTTTTGATCAGCTGAACAATAGAAGGAACAACGATAAGGATAAAGCTCCTTTTGTGCCATTTGTTATAAGTTTCTCAGATGATGAGAGTGGCAGTGACCATGATGGATGTGAACAAGCTAAAGCTTTGGAATCCAAAATTATTACTGGAAGGGTAGACGGGGGTGGAAGAAAACCTTCTTCTTCAGCAATGAAGTCTCAGCTAGTTTCTCAGGCAACAAAAAATGAGAGCAAATTGATACCCAAAAAAAATTCTTTGAGTCGTACATTTGTTCCGTCAACTAAGAAAGCCAATATCATGAATTCTCCCAATAGTAAGTTGTCTGGAATAGAATATGGAAGCAAAAAAACTACAGAATGGAATAGTACTAAACTTCAAGACCTTCGGCAACAAATTGCAGTTCGCGAACAGAAACTTAAACATAAATCACTTCAGAAAAATCGGGAAGCAAGTGCTGTGTCATCTAGAGATCACCGTGTTAACTTGAACGATCATGTGACTCGGAAGCGCATACGAACTGCCAGTGAATCTTCTCTGTTTGAAAGAAAGGATACTAAAGAAAAGCATCTTAAACTTAGTGAACCACTTACTGCTCAAAGGAATAATAACACCATTGGAGCTGTTGCACCTACAAGTATGAAGCATTTCTTTGACTCCTTCCTTCTCTAGAGAATTTTATACTTAGTTATGGTTTTTCAGGTGGTGGCCTCAGTTTGAATGAATATCCACATAACATGAATCAGTCCACAAGAACAACAATTGTTACAGCTGGAACTTTGCCTATTAAGTCAGTAAGTTGCAAGTTTGAAGCTTAATCAGGTCATATAGTGTTGTTTACAGGTTCTTTGATGTTTGATATGATATTTTGGTGCATATGATATTATATTAGCTTATCTATAATTCAGAATATTATTAAGCTGGTTGCTGTTTTTATTTGGGGAGCTCATTTCCAACACTTTCTCTTGCACTTTATTTCTGCTGTTGTTTCAAAATTGAGATTTCCAATGTTAATTTTATCCATAAACATTGTCCATAAAAGTTATATTATATTGAAACAGGGCATGTTTATTCTGGTGGACAATTAATAGGCATGTATATTCTAAGAATGGCCCAAGGCCTACATGAGAAAGAGAAACCGAACTTTCAGTTCATTCCACCAAATATCACCATAATCCTTCCTTCACAATTACTAGCGCCTAACAGTTCTTTTATGAAACCATATCCTATTTTCCCATTTTGCGGTTACTATTTTTGAATCTGAACTCTATCTATTTACCCTAATCTACTCTCTTACCTACATATTTATGCACTTACTGTATTTACATGTTACATATTCATATCTTGACTCTCATTTTTTTGCTGATGGTTCTCAATGATTTTTCCCTCTTAATATAACCAAAAGTTGAGGGTAGTATAGAAAATGAAATTGTGAATATTTGCTCTCTTGAAATTTGGGTAGATTTGCAGGTATAAAAGATGGAGGCCTATTGATGAATCCATTGTGATTCCTGTTTAAATCCTGAAATCTTTACTTGTTTGTTCATTTATTGTTATATAGAATAAAGCCATCCAGCATCAACTGGTGGAAATGAATCCTCAACAAAATGTTCTCAGTGCTTGTTTAATGTGGTTTAGATAAACCGATATTATATAATCAACTTCTTCCATCAAATCGTTTAATCATCAACTAACATACCAAAATACCCTCACTTTATTCTTTATAACATTTTAAAATATTAAAATACTAAAGATATTTTTGGTCATTTGACCCAAACAAACAAATAAGATTTTTTTCCCAAAAAAAAGTTTATTTCAAATACCCAGATCTAACATCTTAACTTCATATGTTATCTTCTTTTCCTGGCAAATGATATAGTTAAAAGAAAACTAGTAATCAGTTCTGTTGTATATTTTGTTGTCTGTTTGCAATTTGGGTTGCAACCTTTGTTTATATACCTCTATTAACTAGATGTGGTATGAGATGCTTCCCTGTGTAGTGCTAAATCATTGAAACAGTAATGGAATTGGTAGATTGCTACGGGTGTTTTTTCCTTTTGCTAAAGGCAGAATTGATTTTTGATCAACATGTGATGGACTCAGCTTATAAGTATAAATTTAAGCTTGATGTTATCCTCCCTTTACTGTAAGAAGTATAGGAAAGGGAAAATTGTTTAATCTGTGGCCTTTTATCATTTTGCATTGTATTAAGTTTTGGATTGCAACCTTTTTTCAGTGATGTTTAATAAAATGATGGTATGTGAAATACAATAACTTGTTGCTGTTTTGCATTGGAAGGAACTGTGGAAATAAGTAGATCCTGTTATTGATTGTGGTGTTATGAATTTAACTTAGGGACTGAGAAAAAGGAGTATTTTCTATCTTCTAGTTATATAGTTATTTAATCCTCTCAAACACTGCGTTTCCAGAGTATTTAGTGCGTATTTATTGAATACTGTTTTCAATTGTGATAGAGCTGGTAATTTCTTTCAAGGTTTCAGTTTTTAATGATCATATTGGGCTTGAATGATCATATATTCCCATTTAAATAATGCTGTTTGTCGGTTATTCTTTCTACACTCTTTGGTTTCGTCCTTGTTTTTTTGTTCTTCTCTACTTTCTTACCATGCAACCAGCCCCCCTCTTTCTATGTCCCTTTGGGTGCAACTCTCTTTCACACATTAACATCATAAAGTTTCTGGTTCTAGTCCTTTAGTTTTTTCATGATGGGATGTTCTATATTCCCTTTCCTTATCCAGCCAATGATTTTGTTGTGACACTCCAGGAGAAGCTTCTGTAATAAGTAATATCTATTATACATATATTGAAATCAATTGTTCTATAGATAATACGTACATAAATTTATGGACAAGTTTATATTTGTTGTATGTAAAATGTTACATCATTTCTATTGTGTATTCTAAAGCTGTATCTTTTAATTATTATTATTTTTATTATCAAATTTCATTATAGCTGATTAGTATTAGTTTTTAAAAACATTTAAGTATAATATTTACAACTATAATTTATTAAGTTATAAATATATTATCTATGTCTTAATTAAGCGACTCTAGAAATTTAATCTTCTTTCTGTCTAAATAATTATTTTCCAATATCTATACTTGTATGTATGTATGAAGTTGATTTTTATTTTACTTGTAGATTTTGGAAAATTGTCAAAAGTGTCTGATTCTTATATTTGTTCCATACCATACCACCCCTCCAACTCACAATCTTTTTTTTTGAGTAAAGCCCAATAGTTTAACTGATGATTACAAATATACTGTTGTCATCTTCTTGTAACTATATAGTCAAGATAACCCTAATTGAAATCCAAATCATCAATATTCGTTAAATATTCCCTAAATACATATTTTCTCTTTCATAAGTTTTCTTCCAAGAACTAGTAACCGATTCTAAGAGTGAGATAATCCCCCTTCACTAACGTTACAATTTCCTTTTGCAGGTTGTCACTCAAGAGCTGAAGGAGGATAATGGGCCAGCATATCATCCCCTGATATCAAAAGAAGTTAAGTTGTCAAGCAATCATACAGAAAATGGATTTCGCAAAGTTCCATCTGATGATGAACTGATCAAATCCCCCTTAGATGATGTGCTACCAATCCTCTATCTGTGTAACAGTCCAAATAGAAACTTGGAGACCTCAGATGTATGTCTTTATCATGTTTCTATTTGAATTTATACTTTTCGATACAATGTGAACAATTGCCTATCTAAGTAACTGACATGTTGTTTCCATCTTGGATGGAAGGCATCTATGAACAACGAAAGGCTAAATAATGGTTGGGATGCTGATCAGAACACGGGTATGCAGTCACTAGTAGAAATGGAAGAATTAGTAGAGAAGGAACTTGAGACGGCACTAGAACTCAGGCGTAAGTGTGAGATTGAAGAAAGAAATTCTCTTAGAGCTTATCGTAGGACTCAGAGGGCTTTGATTGAGGCTAGTAATAAATGTAGTGTTCTTTACAAGAGAAGAGAGGTTTATTCAGCTCAACTTAAATCGAAGATGATAGAGAATTCAAATCTGTTCAGGTCTTATATCCTGCAGGATCATGTTGAATCAGGCTTGGACCCTTCAAATAGAGTTCCTAGTGTCAATACAAATCATTTGTCAATTTCTAGCCATAAGAGCAAGTATGATTCCGAAGTTCAGAGTGAGCAAAATTGTAATTCAAACATCAAAGAAACAGCCTCCCATCTGTTTAATGAGCCTGATTCTTTTACATCAGAGCCTTGTAAAGGTAATAATGCAGAAAATGCAGTCTGCTCCCTGTCCAGTGATGTAAATATTTTGACAGATGAAAATGATGACTCATTTTCATTTGAAAATAAGTCTGCTAATTCTGGCCTAGGTTGCCAAGTAGAGGGGGAAAACTGCGAAGCAGCAAGGTACACAAATGATGAAGCTAATAGAAATATCTTAGCTGATGATTCTATTCTTCTTGAAGCGAACTTAAGGTCTCAACTAGTTGCAAGATACAGAGTAAAAGAATTGCGAGACAATACAGGCACAATTTATAAGAAGGCTAGATCTGAAACTGGGGGTGACGAAGGGTGTTCTCAGGAGAAAGCTGAGACAAATCTGGAGATTCACAATTTTACTGCCAACAGTGAGAATCAACTTACCATGTCCAGAGGTGACTTTCTAAGACATGACTTTTATTTCTATTAGTGCTCTAGTAAATCTAGCTTAGACATGACTTTTATTTATATTCGTGCTCTAGTAAATCTAGCTTAACTTTGCATATCGTGGATATTGAGTCTGTTTTAGCATCACACTAGAGAAAGAGGCAAATAAATTCATACTTTGTTTTTCTCATTTTGTTTACTCACTTTGTCAATTTTTGTCAATCCTATTATATGCATATGTACAGGTCAAATAGTTCGCTTTTTCCTTACATTGACAAAATGAAATTTTAACAATATTGTCCATTTCTCATATATATACACAAACTAAAAAGTTTATATTGAATCAGAAATAGGTGGATGCATGATAATCCCTTGTCATATCATATTGACAGAAACTTATGCACAATCCTACCATCCCTCTCCACATTGCCACAAAAAAAAATCAATTAATGTTAGTGGTGGGGGTGTGGGGCAGTGCCTTACATTTAATCATTTCAATGTGGTCTTTTAGAACCATATTTTAAGGACTAAATTGGAAGAAAATGGTAGAACATTATTAAACCAAAACACCGATAAAACCAATTTGCTTGATATTAATATAAGTTGATAGATAGATTCTCTTCCTATGCAAACAGGTGAACCTGTTTTCTCTTTCTTACATGATTGTCATTTAACTTTGTCTCCTGTTGTCTGAACGGAGTGGGCTGGCGTGCTAAGAAATTGATTTTATTCTTGCTTCACAAAGCTAAAGAAAGCTTCTGTAAACTATTATGTTAAGGGTTCATTTATTTATATTTATCATAACTGCACTACAATATTATATTCTTTATTTTCTGTACCAAGAGTTAAATTAAGCTTGTACTCTTCGGCAATTGTTATCAATCAAGCAGTCTTTTCTGCCTTGGTGTCATCAAAATCACCACATTACTATTTTTCATAGTCAAAATGTATTTTGTCTGATTATTTCTTACTTTTAGCTAGATGGTGACATGTTTTCATTGATTTTGTATTTGTTCATTGTTCACTATTTTAGGTGCTGATGCTGTTGAAAAGAGCATATCAGAGACTCTCACACATGTCAATGAGTTTCATATGGAGACTTTGTCATCTAATAATGCTTCTCCGAGTGCTGATTCCTTGGACAAGTGTTACTTGACAAATAGCAACCAATCAGTTGAATCTACTATTCTTCTGAGCCCTATTATGAGAAGTACATTTAGTCATAGAAAAGCCTTTGACTATTTATCCGTGGAAACTAGAACTAGAAATCTCGACGATTACAACACTGACACTGAAAAAGGCATCATTCATGCCTTGGATGAAATTCAGCCTTCAATTCGTAGTTCCAATCCAGTGGACCAGGCTCCAGTAGATATTTGTTTGCCGAATATATCTTCTAATGCCTCTGATCTTGAAATTGATCCCTTTTGGCCAATTTGCATGTTTGAACTTCGAGGAAAATGCAACAATGATGAGTGTCCTTGGCAACATATCAGAGATTACTCTTCCAGCGATAGGAACATGGAGAAACCAAGGAATACTGGTACAAATATTTGCTTGGAAATGGTTTGAGAATAAACACACCTTATAGTTAACTAATTGTTTTTGTTTTGCAGATGATATAGTTAGGCCTCTGTATGAAGGAAATAGTGATGAAGCAACAGGCTCTTCAAAGGTTCCCTATTGTGTTGATTTTGCACAGCCAACCTACACAGTTAGCTTAGATAGCTTGAAATCTACTAGCCACTCAAGTGAATCTGTTTTGAGAAGTATTGGACAATGCTGGAAAAAGTGCTTCAGTAATTCACTGGTTCTGTCAAGTTTGCTTCCAACCGATTTATCCTCAGCTCATCAGCACTTGCATGGAACTGACATGTGTATTGAGGTCCAGGGAAGTTGGAACAACAAATCACTCTATCTGAAACAAAGAAACGAAAATGTGGTATGTTTACATATATATTATTTCATCTTTAGCTTTTTCAAAAAAAAAATATCTATTTCATCTTTAGATATGTTTCTCTAAATGTTTTTTTGTTATAACTGTAAGTGCACTATTTGTGCTTTAGCTATTTGTTTTTTGACTGCTACTACATGCTTGATGTTTTTTCTTCTGCTTGCATGCATATGTCCATTTTATCTTAATTGGTCGATAACCTTGTTGGTGGGCATCAAATGTGGTTCTCTTCATAGTCTTGACTTGTGCTTGATTGGTGTTTATCAGAGTCAGTCTGCTCAATTATTCACTGACAATGAACAAGCTTTGGAGAGGTCTCTTCTTCATCTCAATCAGGAAGTCAATAAAAGGAAAGGAAGGATACAGGTAGTTTGGGATTTTTTATAGTGGGATAACAACTCTTGGCATTTGCATACACTTAGGAGTCTTGATTATTCCATAGTCACATAATGTTCTTGTAAATTACGCAGGCACTGAAAGTTCTATCTCAGGCTTTACAAGAAAATTCAACGTCCGTAGTTCTCTGGATTGTTTATTTGCATATTTACTATAGCACTGAGAACTCAATTGGCAAGGATGACCTTTACGAGAGTGCGGTATGTTGAATAATAATATTTTTTTCTTCTTCTGTTACGAAACAACACATCTGATATATGATTTGCATGTGCTTAAGGTGTTATGTTAGAATATACTTGATTTATGAAATCTTTACTTGGGCATTAAGAAGTGTAGAATATTCCCTTAAATGATCACTTTTCTTAACTTCCGTAAATAGATTGTAAAGTTTTGATTGATTAGAATAAGACCTTAGATTGATTTCCCCAATAAGAAAGGTTTCCTTGTAGATAGTCATAGTATGTATCATTGTAAAAGACATACAACTCAATTCAATATATAGAATATTCTTTTTTCTTTTGATAAACTTTAATGGTGTTACAACTTTATCCCTGAGAAGCTCCCTCAAATCTGATCTGTTTCCAAATCATCCTTGCACCCTTCTTCAAGAATTAGCCTTGATCCAAGCGTCTCAAATCTGGTCTTCTTCTAGATTTATGGTCGTGATCAAGCTATTTTCTGGAACACGTCTGGAATTTCAGATTCAGCCTCTCTCGATGTACTCCATGCAGCCAGCAACAACCCTTTTTCATTTCCTATCACTACGTACAAGCTCATTGGCAAGAATTATCTGCAATGGTCCCAGTTTGTTTTGATGTTCATCTGTGACAAAGGAATAATGACGTCCTCACTAGAGCTTCGTAGCCTACTTTGACGCTTGTAATTTCTGGAACCAAATGGTGATGTCTTAGCTCATCAACTCAATAAGAGTAGAAATCAATGATAATTTTCTCCTCTACTTCACAACTGAGAAAATCTGTAATGCTACTCAAGAAACATACTCCAATTCGGAAAACACTTCTGAACTATTCTAGATTACATAAATACTTCACAATTTGCAACAAGGAGAACATTTCGTGATCAATACTTCAACGCCCTCTATGGAATCAAGTTGACATGTATGAAGTACACAACTATATGTGCCTCTTTTGACCTAAGTCAATGACAAATTCTGGTGTCAAGACTTTGCCGAGTGCTGCCTCGGTGTAGGAAGATCAACGCCTCCGTTGCACAACCCTCATTGATGGATTTTCCCTTTATAGCCAAGGCCCCCTATCACCATGGGGAGATCCAACCACGCCTTAATCACCTTTTGTGTGACCACTATCGAAAACATGCCATACCGAGGACCATTGTTGTTCCATTCACGGCAAACCAAACGATTAAAATCTCCTTACTCACGGAAACAATGTCGCTTTGACTAGATGTGAACTTCATCAACAAGGACCAACTGAAATTTCTGGAAAAAATGGGCAAATTGTGACATGTGATATGTATTAGATAGTAAAAGATTAATTAAATTACTAGTAGTTATTAGTTAGTTACTATATAACTATTATTCACATTTATTTTAATGGTACTATAAATGTTAGTAGATATGTTGTAAAAAATACGTTGAATGACGAAAGAATTATATTTTTTCTTAGAGTTCCCTTCTTCCTAAAGGCTATGATGCAAACAAATCCTAGAAATTGTGCCTATTACCAAGCTATCTTCATTCACGAATTCAACAAATGTGGAATCCAACAACACATCTCCATCTACAAGCCTTTGATACAACCGGCGATTTTGATCATGGAATTTCTAGTGATCAACCTAAAGATAAATGGTGTTTTTAATTAACTGCGATATTGTGACATACGATCCATGGTTTGCTGCAATGCTGGAGTATCTAAACTATTTTTGTTGGTACGTTACTCTGCACTGGCTATCTACAATGTGGAAAATAGGGACCTCTGCACTGGATTATCGGTATTTTTCACAAAAACTTTCATGTATCTGGTTTGTGCTATCGCTCCCTAAAGTAGATATGTCTGCTATAGCTTCTTTTACTTACAAAAAATAGGAAATTACTACCAGAGTTTCAAATAAGTACTTAACAATGTCAAGTATGCCATGTGGTTGTGAACTTAGATTTTCTTAACTGAAACCTAAAACGAAACCGATGGATGTGCTAGCATATTAGGACAATAAAAGAAGAAAGATGGCAAAGAAACTTGAGAGCTCCAGATATTTGATTCCGATAGTGATGATTCTAATTTGGTACCTCGAAGACAAAGTTCGTACAACAAAACTGATTCGTTCAAGGTTCACTCTGGAAAAAAAAAAAAATAGAAGCTAGGGGTATCAATGTGCTAGCTTAGTAGGACAAAAAAATGAAGAAAGAGAAGGAAACATTTAAGTCCATTCAAGATTCTTTTCATTAGCTGGACGCCCACTTCGAAGATGTTCAATTTTTAAAATTGAATATCCACTTTGACAAAAAAAAATATATCCACAAGATGGATAAAGGATACTTACAAATCCCACAATTCTTGTCAATTAGGCAGCTTCAACAAATGTGGGCTCTGAAAATTTTGTCATTACATGAACAAGAGAACTAGAATTAAGAACGAAGAGAAGATAAGAGAACAATTGAATTGATAGAGGAAAGATAAAACCCTAACTGCTAGGGTGAATACAATGGGAGAAGAAGGATGAAGATTGAGAGAAGTTAATCTTGAGAGATTTCTCCAATAATGTCTTAGTGTTTTTCTGCAAATCAGGATCTCTTGCTTATATACCCTTCAACGGTCATAATCAATTTCTCCGTCAATTCCACTTTTTTGGCTACTGCCTTATTAATAATTATTTATTTCCATATTAATAATTATTTATTCTTATATTGATAATTATTTATTCCCATTTCAGATTATTCTAGGGTTAGGAAATCTAACCGTAACAATCCCTCGTATCATTAGCATCTCCTCTGACATTTGTTCAACCACGAACAACACAATTAAAAGAAGCCGACTTATTTCCAACTAACCAAAGTTTTGGAAATTCAGATTCCAACCAAGATTCATCCTCCCATGTAGACAATAAACGAAGGTTCAACTGAAACTCCGAAGCTTTTGGTGGCTCTTCGAACCATATAAATTGTCAAAATTGTTTCCATAGACTATTTGGTGGTTTTTCAAACCACACAAACTGTCTCAAAAGATTTCTCAATTGTAAGCCATAAGAACACTTACAAAACTCTGCATCAGGTTTTTCATCCATGTTTTATGCCTTAAAATTCTCTGAAAGTAAGATTCAACATCTTGTGGTTTCTCGATCCACAAAAATTGGACGCAATTTGGACTCGTCGCTAAGTATGCTTGAGAAATGGTATCAAACACCAACATCCTATTTTCAAGACACAAACATCTTCAAATATTCTTTCAAATTCAGATTCTCCCAAGTCAACTGGATAATGATCATCCTTTTCAACGTAGGTTGCCTTCGTATTCTCTCGATAATGAAATCCATTCTTCGACATCTTCGATATTTTCTTCAAAGAATTTGGGAAAATTCATTTTGACAACTCACCACACTTCATTCATTCCTGCGCCTGACTGTGGTTCCGAATTTCATTCAATTCCCCGTCGATACATGTTTCCACAATTGCCAAGAACGTCTCTCTGATACCAATGATATACCTTAAACTAGAATTAGGTATATATCTTGAAATTTCATGAACAAGAGAACTAGAATTAAGAACGAAGAGAAGATAAGAGAACAATTGAATTGATAGAGGAGCGATAGAACCTTAACTGCTAGGGTGAATATAATGGGGGAAGAAGAAAGAAGATTAAGAGAAGTTGATCTTGAGAGATTTCTCCAATAATGTCTTCTGTTTTTCTGCAAATCAGGATCTCTTCCTTATATACCTTCCAGCTTCTATAATCAATTTCCCCGTCAATCCCACATTTTTGACTACTGCCTTATTAATAATTATTTATTTCCATATTAATAATTATTTATTCCCAGTTCAAATTATTCTAGGGTTAGAAAACTTAATACTAACAATCCCTCGTATCACATATCTCCATCTACAAGTCTTAGATGCAACCTATGATTTTAATCATGGAAATGCTAGTGTTCAATCTAAAGATGACATATTGTTTTCATTTTCTTTCAATCAATGTTGTGACCGACTATTCATTGTTTGCGGAAATGCCTGAGAATCTGAACAATTATTTTTGTTGGTCATTGACTACCGACATGTGGAAAATGGAAACCGCTACATGGTATCTTTTGTGTGGTATACAACAAAGTCAAAGATAAAAAAATTGTATTTTTTTTGAAAAGGTCAATTTTTCATTAGTAATAGAAATAAATAAAGGAATGCAAGGAGCGTTCTACATTACAAGTGCAATAGAAGAAAAATATGAAATCCCAATAAGTTCAAAATAGTGCCATACAGATACAGTACAAACACCTTTTTTCTTGATGGAGGCGAAAGTATGGAGGAAGAAGCCTTTGATTCTTTTGTTCCCATAATTTTTTCCTTAAAATATTCTTCTATGATTCTCAATGGGGAGTATTATACGTGATATGTATTATATAATAAAAGACAGGTAGTAATTAGTTAGTTTTAACCTAACAGTTATTTACTGTTATAAATATGGTACTATAAATGTTAGTAGTTATGTTGTAAAACGTATGTTGAATGTGAATGAATTTCTTTCTTTCTAAGAGTTCTCCTTTCTAAAAGTTTCTTGTCTCCCTTCCTTCATATGGAATTCTGTATCAAAGTGTTTGGTGCCTTAATCCCTAATCCATTTATATTGCTGCTACTGTTAACCTGGCTAGTGCTAGATTATGCTCAGGTCTCTACATTATCAATAATGTTACTCCCTGACACGAAAAACATCAACCTACCATATCTTTAAATCTTTTACTAATAAAAATTCTGATTCTCTTATCTCCTTCCTTAAATAGATTGGATAATTTGATTAATTAGAATAAAATCTTATATTTCTTTCCCCTATAAGGAAGGTTTCTTGTGTTTAGTCATATCACGTATCATTGTAAAGACATACAATTCAATTCACAAATACAAAATATTCTGTTCTTCTTTTTAGGAACTTCAAGAATAGCTGGAACAACTTTGTTATAAATGATTATATTTTTAGTATTGGCTTACAGCTGCATGTATGCATGAATTATGATTTATGAGGCTCGATCTTGTTTGTTTTCTACATGCTTACTTATTAGAAGTTGTACTAATGTTTCTTGAAGTTGAAAAAAACTATATCGATAATGAACATGTATGTTTTTTCTTCAGGTTGAATACACAAAGGGCTCTTATGAACTTTGGCTCTTGTATATAAACAGTCGAACTCGATTGAAAGATCGTCTGGCTGCTTATGATACTGCACTTTCTGATCTCCATCTCAATGCAAATGCCCATTATAAGGATGCAGTATATGTGAGTGCATGCATCTTGGACCTTTTCCTGCAACTTTTAAATTGCATGTGCATTTCAGGTAATGTTGACAAGGCAATTGAGAAAATCCTCGGGCTTACTCCTGACGCAAAGAAGCCTGAAAGTTTAAATTCTTTGAAGATCCTTTCCTCCCTAACAGTTTATGATAAATGTGTCTTCTGGATTTGTTGTGTATACCTCTTAGTCTACAAGAAACTTCCTTGTTCTATTGTTCAGCAATTTGAACATCCAAAAAAGATATCCGAAATAAAATGGTATTCTACCAAAATAGAATCTAACGAGAGGCAGCAAGCAATTAAACTGATGGAAACGGCAGTTGGCTCTCTAGTATTGTGTATGGATAGTGAACAGCTTAAAGATTATGAAAACAGTCTTCAGACGGCTCGCCACTTTGCTGTAAGCCATGTTAAGTTAATAACTGTTCTCGAAGGTAACGAACGTGGTAGGAGCTTGGCTGATACATATAAAAAAATTTATCCATCATCCCTAGAACTTGCCTTATTTTTGGCAAGAACCCAGGGTTTTGAGGAGGTTATTGATGATTGGAAAGACAATGAAGTTTATCGAGTTCAATGCATTTGGAATCAGTATGCCGAAAATGCACTAAAAAACGGAAGGTTTGATTTTGTGAAAAGAATAATGGATCGATGGTTTCAGTCTGTCTGGAAAGTACAATACCCGCAATGTGGAAACGATGGTATGAATATTGAATTTCCTAATGATAATGGTTTTTCTAAAACGGAAGTCACGTTTGGGCTACTCAATCTATCTCTCCACAAGCTATTGCAAAATGACGTCTCTTCGTCACGGCTAGCGATTGAGCGGGCGTTGAAAATAGCAGCGCCCGAGGATTATAAGCATTGTGTGAAAGAGCATTCCATGTTCTTGCTCGCAATTGGTTCATATTCTCCAACTGAAGAACCTCCTTTAAGCATCATAAAAGGGTATCTAATGGACGCTCGCACTTACCAGCTCCTGGAGGCTTTTCCTAAGAAATTTATCGATGGAATCAAGAAACCGCTCGTTCGACAGCTCGTGAGCAACTTGTGGGCCCCGCATTCTCCCGACTTCTCGCTTGTGAACATGCTGCTTGAAGAATGGTACGGTCCATCGTTAATGCCTCCGATAAAAGGCGATGAAACCAAAGATATTGTGAACATGGTGGACAATGTTATCGAGATATGTCCTTGTAATTACGAGTTTGCCCTCTCAGTCTGCAAGGAGTTCCAAAAACAATGCAAGTCGTTGGGTAAGGTGAAATCTGCTGGGGTTTCGTTCTGGGCGAGCTCAATTCTGATTAATGCACTTTTCCAGGCTGTCCCGATGGCACCAGAGTATGTATGGGTAGAAGCGGCTACTGTGTTAAAGTCGATGATTGATGTTCGTTCGATCTCGGAAAGTTTCCATAAGCGTGCTTTACAAGTGAACCCTTATTCTGCTAAACTGTGGAAGTCTTATTTGGACATTTGCCATTCTAGTGGATCTGGTGTGGATGAGGTCTTGAAGGAAGCTGCAGAGCGTGGAATTAAACTCTCTAAATTCGGGCGAGGTTAGTAATGCAGTTTTATTTAGTTTTTAGGGGTAGACTGATGATCATGATGTTATACAATATGTGTAATCAGAAAGATAGAGAACTTAGTTGTTTGAGGATGATAAAGATTGTTTGTTTACTAGTTGTAACTTAGTGGTACATTGAAACATAGATTGTTTTCATTATCTGAATTGCTTTATGTGCTTTTTTGGTGTTTTGGGAACACCAATAGTCCAATATTATTTAATGTTTTCATTATAAGGAATAATTCATAGATGTATTGGGTGATGACCCCCTGGGAAGGAAAATAGAATAATCCATAGATGTACACTTGTCTATGGTCTCTTTATATACTCTTTTAAGTTTATTTATTTTTAAATTTTGATATATTTCTCTGTTAAGTTTGTTCATGATTTTGTTATATATGTAGTTTAATGGTTCTTTGGATTTGATAGAAAAGGACAAGGGTTTAGTGATATATATATTGGTATATATATATGATTACATTTGAAAACACCATTTCATCCATTTTTGTCATCTGTTAATCTGGATGAAATTTTGTTTGAAAACATGATGTATCTAAACTTTGTTTCGCCTAAATTCTGATTCAGATACACAAAAGGACTGGATTTGTGTCTTGAAGAGTGTATCGAAATGTTTGGACTGTTTTCACTGGTTTGGGGCGGGATAATATTTGAATGTCCTGCCCGCATACATCCTAAACACTAATATTTATTTTGTTGAGTAATAAATTTAACATTTTAAAACTTTTTTTTACTATGTTTTTGATAGTAATGTTAATATTTTATAAGTAAAACCATTTTCTCAAAAAAATAAATAAAAATGATTTAACCTATTAGGGTACTTTAAGTGACAGAATTCGATGTCTAAGAGACAAAAAGGGCTCTTGATGGCGGGGATTGTAAAATGTTAAAAACGATGAAAATTGGATACGGACAAGGTAAAAACAGAACAGAGGAAAATTGGATGGGATAGTAAGACTATTACTCCCCACCCATCAATGTCCCTTATTCTCTTCGATGTTGTCTCCTCACTAAGCGCTCTTATCTAGAAACTAGAAACTGTACAAATTCATAGCGATATACATTTAGGTAATTGTCCTGAACCATTTGTAGATAGTGTTATTTTAAGTGGGATATCGTCATCAACACATTTTTTTACACTAAACATAGTAAAGAAAATGCGATAGATGGGTACTTTGACTTCATCTTGAAGCGATACATCAGAAATATGTTGATGACAGAAAAAAAAACAATATGCCAAAGACTCATAGTTGCCCTAAGGAATAATTTAACTCATCTACAGGATAGAGACCAGCTTCACCCACTGCCACACCCACCACCATGTTGGCATGTAGATTGAACGCCTTCACCGCCATTTTTTTTTTTTTTGAAAATAATCATAAATGCTAAATCCATGACTTTGAGGCCATGGATTTTGCATCTACAATTCTATCATCCCTTTGGCGAGGGGGAGGATAAAGAGAAAGAAGCAAAGAGTTATGACTTCTTTCCTATTATTATAGGAGATAGAGAAAGAGCTTTAGGAATGATGATGGATGGTGGGTGAGAGTATCTTCCTAGCATATGCTCTTATGCTCTTAAGAGAACAACATTCATATTTTCTTTTATACCTTTTTTCAAGAATAAGTGATGTTATTGTCATACCTAATAATTTCTTCTCTTTTGGACTATTTCTAACTTCATCCAAGGGTGAGCAACCTCACTATTTCCAAAAACAATCTTACTCATATATTGTCTTTCATAGAGTATAAATCGATCTAAAACTGAATATAGCTCAAATGTAGAGCACAATAATTCATATCATCATGGTCATGAGTTTGAATTTTTACACCTTTAACCATATACAAAAAAAAAAAAATACCAAACACACTGAATTTGCTATTGTCCATAGTATATATATATATTCAAAATTGGCTGCCTTATAAATATATTAATATTCATGGACAAATAATTTTATTTACTTATTTCCCCCTGATAATAGATAATATTTAATTTGTTAATTTTTTTTTAATAATGTTTTTGTTTGTTTGAGACAAATAGAAATTGAGTTTTTGGAAGGAATTATTGAATTTAATACATGAAGTTGAAAGTTCTGATACAAAGGAGATGCTTGGTTCATTTTTTTCTTCTAAGAATAAGGGGTTTTATATATGGAATGAGTACCAATTATAATGTTTTAAAAAATAGAGTTAACACAAAATAGAACTTGAGACGTCAAAGATCTTTTCTATCAAATTCTCTGATTATTCTTACACATCATCACCTTTCAGAATAGTTTCAATTTTCACAATAAATATGGTTAAATATTCGTTGATTGCGACTTCCAAAAACTTGGATTGACAATGTTGGAGGGATCTCCATGATCACCATTCAAGAGAGAAAAGTTTCTTAATGTTCTTAGTTAGATCATATCAAAAACTCATAACAAACAGTTGAGAAACATTAAAGAATTTTGAAAATTTTTGGAAATTTAGTTTTGAGATTTTGAAGGAAACAGAGACAAAGAATGATGTAGCAAGTTTTATCTGATTTATAGTGTTTCAGAGGATGAATTTTTTTTTTTGGAAAAACAACTTAACGTCATTTTATTAAAAATGCTCGTAAAGGAAAAAAAAAACAAATGAGTTTCTATATTTTCCTAGACAAGCCTAGGAAAATTTAGTTCGAAAGAGTCTAAAAGTAATGAATTACACAACACAAAAACAATTGAAAGTGTTTATCTAACTAAAAAATTGTCCGTTCTCGTGACTGCTTTGAATGTGATTTTCCAATTCCAGCTTAGTATCTAGTTTTGCTCAGTCATGGGTACTCGTCTCAACGTTTGTAGATTTGTGATGCTGTCAAATACAATGTCTTCACATGTTTCCTTTACACTTCTTCTTATTCTCGATTGCTGCGTTCCTTTCTCGTCAAATGTGGTAGACTATTGTACCAAAACCGCTTTTGAAAACACTTGACTTGAAGCCTTTCCCCTTTGCTTTGAGTATGACTTCTTTTTTGATCTCTTTCCATTCTGTAGGTAGGCTAGCCATTTTCATGCTTCTGGAAAATTTCTTCCATAGCTCCGATGCAAAAGGATAACAACCAAATACGTGATCAACTGTTTCTTCATTTCCTTCACAAAGCAGACAACTTGTATCCGGGATCTCCATATACTTCTTTATCCGATCTCTTGTGCTTAGTTTTTCCCTAAATGCAAGCCATATGATAAATTGGTGTCTCGGGATGACTTTTGATGACCAGACCAGATGAGCCCAATCTACTATTTGTTCATTCTCCCGGATGGTATTCCACACCTTTCTTGAAATCATTTTCCCGTTTTTCTCAGCTTTCCATTGGTGTACACATGTTCTTTCATTGAATTGGATGTTGCTGATATGTTTGAGAATGCGCTGTCCCACCGATATTTGCCTAAGGAGCAAATTCTATAGCCCATCCTTAATGTCTTTGATCTTTGCGGCTAGGCAGTTTCGTCTGATCCTCACGTTTCTGAATTCATCTTTATTGATTAGCGATTGGTCTTCATACTAGGGATCATGATAAAACAATGTGTTTCTGCCGTCTCCCCAACTAATGTCAAATAGTCCTACAATGTTGTTTCTTAGTTTAATGATTTTCTTTAACGACCATCCCATACCTTCACTTATTTTAGTTATCCAAATGCTTGATTCGTGTTTCATAAATCGGGTGTGGACCCACTTGATCCAGAGTGATTCTTGTTTATTCTCGATGGCCCATAGGTGTTTATACGTCAACACTTTATTCCATTCAACACAGTTCTTGAGCCTTATGCCGCATTGATCTTTTGGTTTGCAAAGTGCGGTCCACTTAACCTTTTTCTCATCTCTCTCGCCGCTTCCCCAAATAAAGTTTCTTATTAGCGCGCCAAGTTTTTTCATTACCTTCTTTGGGAGTACGAGTTGCTGCGACCAGTAATCGATAATTTCTATTACCACGCTTTGACTAGCTCAATTCTTCCAGCGTATGTAAGTTTCTTTGCTGCCCAACCAGAAATTGAGTTCTTAATTTTCTCGATCGGTGGTCTGTAGTGCGAGATTTGGATATGTTTTTACTGTGAGTGGTATGCCTAAGTATCTTACCAGAAAGTTTCCTTCTGCGATGCCCATGATGTTATAGATGTTTGTTTTCGTTTCCTCTTTTACTCTTCCGTAGAATGCCAGTCTCTTGTTCTCGTTGATAGTCAAACCTGTAACCTTAGTGCAACTCTAACAATTTTTATGGAATCTACGTCAGCATGCACTAGAATGAACAAATAGTCAGCACAACATAAATGAGTGATCTCCTCCTCAAAGAATGAGTGGAAGATGTATGGTTGATTCTTTCGGAATGTCGTAAAAACGCTCTAAAAAATTGTCATGATGATGACAAAAAAGTAAGATTATAGGGGATCTCCCTTCTTTATGCCATTTTCACCCTTGAAGTAGTCTTAGTGGATCCCATTGACGTCAACTACAAAACGAGAGGTAGAAATGCATTGGATGATCCATTCTATAAAAATCATGGGAAAACTCGATACGACTATAAAGTTCCGAATGGCTTCCCATTTAACAAAATCAAAGATTTTTTTGATATAAATTTTAAAAATCACTCTTGGGGATATTTTTCTCTTCCCATAACCTTTGAGAAGGTTTTGCATGAGCATAATGTTATGAACTTTGGCAACCATTGGATCCCGAACAACCTAGATTCTTCCAGTTCTCGAGTTCGAATTATGAATGAAATCCCAACTACTATCAACGCATAACATGCGAACCTTGTCAACATTATTGATTTGGACTTTCGTTTCCAAAATCTCCATGATTGTAACATTCTGATTCTCAATAATCCTCTTAATTTCTTTGCAATTGAGAGGATCATTAAGACCTCTTATGTTCCATGTTATAATAATCATTAATGGATATATGAGTTTTGTTTCTGCATTTCAAAACTGTTTTGCACTACACAATCTGTCTCATCACCATCGAAGTCGTATGCATCGTTGTACTCACTGTCGGCTACAGATTGTGTTCTCTAAAATTCATACTCATATGTGATTGGATTTGTTGCATCTGGATCAACTTCACCAGTGCCAATAGCCCATTTTTTCTATTTGTGAGTGTCCGCATTTCTCTTATATTTGGCATTTTTTTACTTTGGACTTCCTCATTGCTAGTCTTGAGAAGTTCCTATTTTAATTCGACCCACTTCAGAGCTTAAGCTTTCTGTTTTTGTTTAGGTTCAATTCTGGAATTTTAAATTTTCCGAACCCAAGTATTTCTAGGTCACGTGTTAGACTAAGTTAAAAAGGGAAAAATGGGGAATTAAGATTAAAGGGGAAATTGTTAATTAAAGTTAAATTATGAAAAACACTTTAATTGATTAAAATGAACTTAGGACAATTAAAATGAACACACATAATTTTGATGATGGTGTTTGATAAAAGAATAAAACTAAGTTCAACAATGTTTTAATGCGCAGCAAATTCAAAGACTCGCTCGCTGGCAGCAGTCTTACTCAAACAACACTCACAAGCAGCAGAGCTGACATCAGCAGAGCTGAAGTAGCGCTGTTAGCAGTCTCACTCAATGAGCTGAAGAAGCGCTGGCAGTAGAGTTGTCATCAACAGAGCTAAAGATGCGCTATTAGCTGAACTGACGTTAGCAAAGACACACTTTCAACAGAGCTGACATCATGCGCTATCACCCGAGTAGGCAACAACAGTGTTGCGCCAGCAACTGTGTTGCGCTAACAGCCGAGTAAGCAACAACAGTGTTGCGCCAACAACTAGGTTGCGCTAACATCTGAGTAGGCAACAACAGTGTTGCGCCAACAGCTGTGTTGTGCTAACAACCGAGTAGGAAACAACAGTGTTGTGGCAACAGCTGGGTTGCGCCAACAGCTGAGGTGAGCTAACATGAGTAGTCCATCAGCAGGGTTACGCCAACAAATGGGTTGCGTCAACAGCTGAGTACGCTATCAGCATGGTAGCTCATCATCATAGCTAATCATCAGCAAAGCTCGATATCGCCAAGTTCCACGTCAGCTATATACGACAAAAATGTATATATTCCATTCGCCTGCGCACTATCACGTACTAACGAATATTCGATTCCCAAGCGTACTATCCCATACGCCACGTACTAACGAATATTTGATTCCCAGGCGCATTACCCCGTACGCCAGACGTATGACGAATGTACTGCCGCCACGTGTCAACAAAATAGATTTGGCCGTTGCCATGCAGAAAATATAAAAAGGTCATCAATGAATAACAACGAATTTGCCGGTTCTCTCTACGTTATTCTGGCTTTTCTCTAATTCTTGCTGATCCTTTCGCTAAGTCTTTAAGAGATAATCATTGGTATTATTGCATAAACAACTGATTTGTGTAAGTTGAACAGAACATTGTCTGTTCAACAAGAGAGTGTGATAGTTAGAAGTTCAAACAAACATTTGTTAAGACATGTGATCTGAGTGAGTTTGTGTAGAGGCTATACAAATCAAAGTCTTCTAGTGGAATCTTTCTGGAAATTGAAGAAGAGGTAACGCATGAGTTTTATCTTCGAACATCCATAAAATCTTGTGTTGTCTCTTTACTGTTTCATTCATCGTTATATCTACTACTTCAAATCTCGCAAGTATTTTCCGCACTTGAAACCGTTTAAGAGTTTGCTAAGATTTTTTAAAGAATACAAATAGATTTTCAGTCCTTAATAGGATTAAAATTGCATTTAAAGTGAAAAACAGTACAACAATATTCAACCCCCTTCTATTGTTGTATTCGATTCTAACATCGCGTTCAATAGATTCAACAAGAAATTCGACATTTTTGAGCCCTTGAATATTCTTGGTCACAGTCTAGAAAAGTAGCCTTAGATCCAATACTTCCTTGTTCATTCCTGATTCTTAATATATTCCGACATATACTTTTTTGTCCTTATTGTATTTCCAGCAACGTGAGGGCTAGACCCATGGCCTAGAGGTGTGACTTTATGAGAACCTTGAAAAGCTCAATCTTGACCCTTAATTATGGCATCTTTAGCACCATATTGTAACTTCTGGTTTTCTCGGTCAAGACATGTTTTACTTGTTTCATAGGGCCTAGAATTCCACGGTCTTGACCCACGTTTTGAGGGCTCAAGATTCCTCGGTCTACATTATGATTCCCTCAGTCTTGAACTATAGTTTGAGAGGTTTTCCGGCTATGGTTTTGCTTCCCCGGTCATTTCTGGTTTGAGGTTCTTGGTTTTCTTTATTAGGGTTGATTATACTCTTCACTTGGAATTTACGGTCTTTGCAACATTGATTGATCTTTCCCGCATAGTTTTGACCGATACTATTGGGTATCTCATCACCAGAAGGACCGGTAATAATTGATATCTCTCGTTTAGGACCGGTATTTTGGAGCTCTTCATTGTTTGGACCGATAATCTTGGCACCCCAAAGAGTTCCATTATCACAATCAACGTTCCCAACACCTTCTCGGACATGACCCAGAATTGAACCCTATTTTTAACCTAGATTCTGATGTTTATCCAGACCCTAATTTTGACCCAGACCCTGATTCTGACTCAGACCCTCATTACCTTCAGCCTGTTGCTGATCTTGACCCATTGCTAGATCTTGATTCTAACCCTTAGCCTGATGATGATCTTGACCCATATTTTGACCCTTAGCCTGGTGCTGATCCAGACCCTCATTGCTCTTATCCTTGTGCTGATTATGACCTTTGGAACTGACTTCCATACCTTGATTATTACCCCGACTTTGATTCTCAACATTCTTCTGAACCCTGACCCATTTCATTGTTTTTGTTATTTTTCTTTTAACACTGATCTAGCTTTTGACTTTTTTCTGTTCTTGATTTCCAACCTTGTTACCTTTTGTTTGAATAATTTCTTTAGCTTCAACCTGAGGTTGATTTCCTTCCTTGACAATTTCTGATTGGATTTGATTTGTTTCCTGATTTTCTGTTGGGACATTGGTTTTGGCAAATACTTCTTGTGTTGTTCTAGTTCTATTGTTCTCATTATCATTGCCAGTAATTTGTTCACTACTCCTAGCTGCTTGATTGCTTGGATTGTCATTTCGAGAATTGTTAATAGGGCACTTGTTTGTTGAGTGGGTGAAAATGTTACATCTCATGCATCTGTTTGGGCGCCATTCGTACCTTGCTCCAATTTTGAATATGTTTTTGAGTCTATCTTTGAGTTTCAGCTTTAATGGCAGAGATCTACTTGGTTGAATTTCAACGCTTACCTTCGCTATAGAGGCTCTTTCATAGACTTCAATAGCTGGATCAAATATCAGTGGCACTTTCCTATTATGCTGAAGATATAGGTTAGACCGGTGGAGTTGCACAAATGAGGTAGAATATTCTTCAAATTAACCCAAATCTGCTCTAGTTCAGGTGGTCCATGGTTTGTGTTTAATTCTTCACTCTATTTGTATAGTTTAAAACGTTGTCCCTTGATAAAAGTGTATTCGCTTTCGATGATTAGTTTGATTTCACTACCGTTTTTGAAAGATAGAAAATAGAATCCGTGGTTGTTAATGTAACTCTTTCAAGTCCAAAATTTTCCATTGATTCATAAGGGTTATCTTCACGGTTGGATAAGAAACTTTGATTGTTCCCATAAAGTTCCCAACAATGACAAAGTCCCAAGTTTTCACTCATTTTTCCTCTATCTCCGGAGGTAGATCAAACCTACGAGGATGATCAAGGGTGATAACTTTTGGGAACATAGTATCTATGCATAACTTCCCTTCTCTCTATCAGATATAACCCTGTTTCCCCAAACCTGGTTGTTTTGACAAGTTTTATTGGGATTGTTTCTGATAGTATACACCGTACGTAGTTTTACTGCACTTTGAGATCTCTCTCATGGTATTAACTAAACATTGGACCGCCTCGTCATATTAATCTTTGTTGAATTTGTTCCCATCTTTCTGATAGTGATTATTGAACTGGATGTTCAATTGATCACTTCTTACTTTGTTTATAGTAATCTCCTACTTATTGATTTGGAGAAATAATTTCCTTAATTGATTCCTAAGGCCTGTCAAGTTTGTAATCTCATTTTTCTTCCTAGACTAAATTGGAGGGACAACAGTGTTGTTAGACGTAGTTGCTGTATCTTTAGAAGGTTTATCACCAACATTATCATTATTTTTTTTTATTAAAATCAACGGCAGGGTTTGTGATAATTATTGAAGTTGCCTCCTTAGTACAACCGAATCTTGCTCGGTTAGATTGGTCAGCCCATTTAACCCTTCTATCACCTGAATTTCCAATGACCTGAGTCCTTCCTATCCTTAAAAGGATGTCTTCATCTGGTACCTTACCATTTTTTCCAGCATTTTCTTCACCTTCAACAGTAGTCTCTTCTTGACCGAACTTGTTTTCGTGGATCTTAGCTTCAGGATCAAGAGTTGCTAGTGGGGAGAAAGCTCCAATGTAGATAGTCTCCACTTCTGGCCTTGTTTCAGTTGCTATAGTTCCTAGAAATTTTGGTTCAGTGTTTGGGATTGTTTTTTTGGCTTGTTTCTTTTCCTTTGAATTCCTCTTTGGTTTCTTGGCTAACTTGGATTTATTTAAATTTGAATTTGGACCCATCTTTCCAGCCTCAATTCTTGCATTTAATTTTCCAACTGGTGCAATTGTTATGGATTTGTTATTCCAAATCGCATATAATGGCTTCATCAAATTCGGTGCTAACATCTGAGTCAAATCCAGCCTCCATTTTAGAGTTTATGTTGGCATCCAATTTCTTTTCATTGGGTTTATCGAATGGACCCATGATATTGGCCTTTGACCTATCAACAAGATCAGTTCTAGTTTTCAGACCGAGAATTTAAGCTTTCCTGGTTGCTTGAAGACCGAGTTTTATAGGTCCCTTGGTCATGATATCTCTTATAATTTATTCCCGTATCATGACCCATAACAACTTCAGATTTAGACCCTAAATTGATTTCGACCGTATCATTTTCCAGTTTGGGTCCAGTATTTTCAACATCCGGTCTTATAATATCAGTTGAAGGACCGTGGGTTACATCATTCCCGATTTCAGCCTCTATACTTGTCAAGAACTCATTAATCTTTTCAGGTGTTGCATTCATACATTCTAGAGGATGATCTTAACGTGAGGAGCTTGAGTTTTATACTTTAGAATCCAATTTTAAAATTGGGATTTTGGAATTATTTAATTTTGAGATTTTTGGGGTCAAATCCTTCTTTTATTCTTTTGATTAAATTTCAGAAGCTTTTGGAAATATTTTTCAATCAATCTAACAAAATAGACGTGCTAAAATAATTAAAACTTTCCAAAATTGACTTATTTAGAGTATATTTAAAAAAATTTGAATTTGAATTTGAATTTTGAATAATTTTGGTGAAAAATTAAATCAATTTTTTTCTTAGAACTATTTCATTAATGATAAAAAACATTATTGTAGGAAAAGAAATTGAAATAGACAAACTCACATTTTTACATTTCTTTGGCGAAACTTTGACGGTTAATGGCGACAAAGGTACTTGGTCGGACTCACTTCACGTGATGAATTCGGCAGGACATGTGAGAAAGTTGAATAACGTGTTGAGAAAAAAATCTAATCTAAACATACGATAAAAAAAAGATATAGGGATAAAGGGGTAACAAATAATAAACACAAGATATAACGAGGTTTGACCAACAAATGTCTACATCCTTGGGAGTCGTCCATTCTATAGATTTCCATTGAATAACTGTCTCAATAAACCTATATTACAATGTCACTATTTATAAGAGTACATCAAAAGACATAAAATTAAACTATTACTTCTAAGTTCATTACACTATATAAACTCTAATAAAATATAAACCAAAATTCAACAATCTCCACATTAGGCGTATATCACATTAATTGAAATTTGATGAATAAGTTACAAATTCAACCATCTTTACCTTGACGAATTTCAAGTCCATTAGGAAATACATGAGTTGTACTCATCAATCTCCTCATTGACAAAAATCAAGTTAAAAAAATAAGTAGGTTCAACACTTCAATCTTCAACTTTCCTCGAGCCATTTATGAGATAACTTTTCATACATATATACTTTCACTTAAGAGCCTTAGAAGAATAAAAATCTCCACCATCACATATATTGCGTCATTAAAAGGTTACGAGCCACACATCAATTTTCACATTTTTCGAGCCATTCACGAGATAAATCATTGTACCTCCACTTTTGCTAAAAAATTCTTAGAAGATAAAATCATAGAGTTTATAACACCAAGTGAATTTGAACAACCACACTACTTCAGCGACTAAAGACATTCAATAACTCTTCCCAATCTTTGTTCATACCCGTTGACATATATACAAAAACTAGAATTAATAATTCTTTATTATGTCAAAATAATTTTTACTCTTGTTCGCCACAAATTGAGTGTTTTATTTTTTAAGTCCAACAATTGACTGATACTAAAAAACCGATGTGACCCAAGACAAACTTTCATCATCTATTTTTTCAAATCAAATCAAGGACACCCAAGACAAATGTATCGTCTACTTCATCAAAAAAATAATACTGATCGATATCCGAGAATCCCCCATAGAAACTTTTATCGTATATTTCATAACAAATAATTAAGTATCTCTCGACATCTCTTTACTCAAGCTCAAGATCTAGAAAAACATTTGTCACCTAACATTTGCCACCAAACCACATCTTGCCTTGAACTTTATACACTCAACCAATTTGAACTACATACTTCTCCTTAAATAAATTAACTTGTAATATACTAGTTTTTGAATAAGGTCAAAACAACTAGCAATTCAAGATTCACTAACTATTTTCAACTTTTTTCACCATTTTCAAATGATTATCCATAGTTTTTTCGAAAGAAATTGTAAATATCTTTCAATTTGAATTGATCTAGCATCTCATCTAGCCCATTTTTCATGATTAGAAATTTCATTCAAGATCTCATTTATCTTCTCACATTATATCACAATTCAATGACCTAATTCATTTTCGAAGTTATCAAACATCTCATTTAGTCCTCTTTCATGATTAGGAATTCCATTCATATCTATAATAGAATGACAAGTTAATTATCTCATTCATTTAAACTATGATTCACAATGCATTGACAATTAAGATAGAATAAAAAAAGTAACTAAACCATTACCTTTGAATGATTGAGTCTCTCATTTAACAATTTTCATTACTAGGAATCTCACTCAAGGTCTTATTTATCTTCTCACATTAGAAGATAACACAATTATTTTTTCTTGGTTCGTTTAAAAGTTGTCTTTAACTAGTCTTTCTCTTATTTATCTTTTATTCATAGTGTGTTAACTAACAATGTGTCAATCATTAATCACCTGTCAACTCAATACAATCTTGCAATTTGGCCTGAATGATTGCTTTGTCAACATGTCCATTATGTTGTAATTAGTAACACCTTTTTGATAACAAAACATTCCATACTCGACCATGTTTCTTGTCAAGTGTAAAACACATAATCTCACATTCGTTTTCATCTTGATTATCTATTCCAATATGTTTCTTCAATAACCATTTTCAAAACAAATCTCTCTAAATTCATTTTAGTCAAAAATGTATTCAAGTCAAATCCTCAACATTGTGAAAACTTTTGCTACTTTTGACCATCTCTAAAAGTATGTCAATAAAAGAGCTTCAAATAATGTCACTCATTTATATCAAGACAACAATTAATTATTAAAACCTCTAACTAATTTTCTTTAAAATTAAGATGTATTGTTTGTTTTCCACATTTTTCTAGCCGCATAGAAATAATCTAACAATTTATGTATATGATTAGTGCACTCTCAATTCATACCTTATAAATTATCAATCTTGGTAGAACCTTGAGTCATCAACACCACTTGACAACTTTGCATTTGCACTTTACTGGAGATTGACAAACAAAACCAGACTCATAAGGTTTGATGTAATTCAAATTCAATCTTTATACACACGTATCAAAATCATACTCTTGCAAACAAACCTTAAAGTCACCCACTTTAATTAACAAATCCTTTAAATGTTGTATCAACTGTCTTCCACAATCTGCAATATCGACTAAGCATGTCACCTTCTTTTTCAAAGAAAATCAAACAGGCTTTAAACCCATTTAGTGAAAATATACAGGACTAAAAGAAAATGTTTTAGTTGTTCACCGTTTCAAAGATTCTTGAATGTCTTCCTTCTATCTTTATATATTGTATAATATATATATTTATATTATAAACACTAAAAATCTACAATCCAATTTATAATATTAAAATAATTATTTTAAATTATTTTTAAATAAATAAGATCAAAATAATTAACCCCATTGTCAAAAACCTTTTTCAAACAATTATTTATGTTGAATTAATCAAATTAATTAAGGGTTAAGGCCAAAATAAAATTATTTGGGATAAATATTGTACCCATAATGTCACAAAATAATTTTAGAAAAATTAAAGGACGGATATAAATAATTTTGATGAATTATTATATCAATTTCATCTAAAAAAAATTGTTTATTTAAATCCTAAAAATATAAAAAAAAATAAAAAAAAAATAAATTGGTAAAATATTTTTCATATTTATTTTAATATTTTGTGTATTTAAAAATATCAAAATTAAAGCCAAAAGGGTGAAATAAAAATTAATTTCAAATAAACCCTTAAGATTTTAATAAAAAATAAATCTTTAATCGGGTGTAACCGAAAACAGATGAATCTGTTGCACAAGGAGCTGCGTCCATCAGATGAATATTGAGTCCTCATTCGACTCTCTAGGCGATTCCACATAGCCGATTGTAGCCGACTAGAAGCACGCATGCGAAGTAGCGGAGCATCAAACGACCGTCTCCCCAAGCGTTGACGGAACGCCTAGCGTATGAAACGCCAACGGAACGCTAACAGAACTCCAACAGAACGCCAAATACAGACGAAACGACGTCATTTTTGGCTCTAGTTGTCTTCCTCATCGCGACGCCGCGAAGATAAGAACGAAGATCCGTGTTGATTTTCGTTTTTTGGAACTCAGCCATTGGTTGTTGGTTTTGACTCATTAAAAAGCCAAAATGATCACCCTACAATGATGATCATTCTCCTTACAACCGTAGGCCTCGTCACGACCTACTCCGATAATCACTTGCCAAAAACAGTCAAAAACCATTAATGACTTTTGACTGATTCAAGCCACTAGAAGCTTCAACCGACCTTGGAACAATATAAATACCTCCACTAAAGTCATTCTTAAGCCAACCTACCAACATAGAAGCCTCAAATCGAAAAAAAATCAAAATCCGCCATAAAAGCTTCAAAGCTTTGGATTTTTTGAATTTTTTGTTTAAGAAACTCAAACTTGGATATGTGTATCCAGAAAACTTCCTTAAGAATCAAGGAGTGTTCTCTAATCCTTGATAATTCCATCCTAGTTATCATCCGCAACAGGTACCAGCATTTAAATATTAATGTTTTAATATTTTAAATAACGCTAAAACTTAGAAGCATGACTAGGTCCGGAAGAATAATTGGTTAAAACTAAAATGTGATACAACCGATTTTTAAAACCAACTTTATAAGTAGAGACCGTTTTCGAACAAGTATATAGGATGAAGCGAGAAAACCATTTCCCGAGTATCACCAAATTTCGAACCAAAACAAAACTTTGGTGTAAAATACGTTTGTACACGCACGATTTTTTATTGGTGACTCTGTCTTCAAATAAATAATCTTTCTTAAATTAATTATGTTTAATTAAATTAAACCGGATTTCAAATCAAATCGTCATTTGATTATAAAAAAATCTCCATATTATTAAAATTTGAATAAAATTAATTATTTTTACATAATTGATTTTAAAAGTTTCTAAATACTATCATTTTTTTTTAAAAATAATGTTTTATTTTAAAAAAAATGTCTGGCACGCAAACTAATGTTGAAACCATTGAACCTCGAGCCACCTAAGACCACCCTCGTATTGCCACGTGTCCTCCAAACGCGTGCTAAACTATGAGGGTAATTTCCCAGGGGTTACATATATATATTTTGTTTTTTAATAGACAACATGTTATATATTAAAATATGTCAAAAGAATAAACCTCATCTTCTTCATTCTAGTGTGGCTGCTTACCTAACAACTTTTCGTCAGTGACATACACCCATTAGCACCGTGATAAGAACAAAAGAGACGTCGTCTTTTTTTTCTTTTCTTATCAAAACATGGTCACTCAAAACTGAGAAAATATTTTAACGGCCATTGATAGTTCCTTAGCAACTAAAAATTTAACTAAAATATCCACAAGTGATAATTATTTCCCAACTAATGTTGTTTCCTCAAGAAGGAAACAATCTTCAACAAAAGCACAAATTTGCAACAACTTATTTAATGACGATAAGAGTTTCCATTATATCTTCACAAATATATTAGATTAAATATTTTCAAAAACATGTTCTTCCACTACTTATTACTTATTGAGAAAATATCTAATTCAAACCCAAGACTAAGATGGACCCACACATATTTGTCTTTTATATATATATATATATATTTGGATTTTGTTTAATTTATAATTTGTTTGTTGGTAATGTTGGGTAGTTAATTCTTGAACCATTTAAACTTTATACTTAATAAAATATTGTAGTGCACCATCACCATCAATGGCTTATGCACCATCTCCCACATGAGGAGCATCTGCAACTCCATTTCAGAGAGTGGGAGAAAACGACAATCATGTTTCCTACGGACCCATTTTCTCAAAGAAAATAAAGTATTTCTCTTATTATTCTCCACCAGCAAAGCAATGAATAGAGTTAAAGATGTTACCTCTTAACAAATCATTTCGAGTCTACTCTAAAATCTCACAAATGTTGACAATAGGTTCGGTCTTGTTGAGATAATGTAAACTTGTCAATTAAAATACTCTCTATTTCTTTAAGAGTTATTATATATTTTTATCTTTAACATTTTCCATTCAAACAATCAACTTTTTCAATAACTTGTAACATAGTATTATCCAAATAACCCATAAACAAACCATCCTAAATATAAATCTATTGAAAAAACTACTTTATTTTGATTTATTTTTCACGGGTTTCCCATTTCTCTTTTCACTTCTTTTTTATATAATAATAGCTGGCCATTGCCAGATAGAAATGCAACAAAGTAGAAGTGGATTTCTTCTAGTCACGAAGAACAGTTTGGAAATGGCTAGAAGAATATATAATATATAATAATAATAAGGTCAAATTATTAGTTTGGGTTTGAATTTGAATTAATTTTGTGATACGAAGGTTAAACTTTGTCCTAATATACGGCGTCTAGATAAAACGTGACCTTTATTTTTAATATGTAATTATTTAGTGATAAAATATTTTATCAATTTAATTTGTTTTCTTGAATTCCTTCATAATTCTTCCTTCACTATTTGTCAGTATAATAGAAAAACACCAAATCATCCTTATCATTGTCAAACATTGGCAGGGTTAAAAATATAAAATTTGTAGTGAAATTTAACATATCAATTTTAACGTATCTTAAAAATAAAAATAAAAAACTATTTTGTTATAAGTTCAAACCACACTAAAAACAATTTTTAACAATATTTTAATCTAAAATTAGGGTAGCCAAAAAAGTTTTTTAGTTCACTAGGACAGTCAAATTCTCGGACCAGCACTAAACATTGGAGATTCGAGTTTCAAGAACTCGGTTCAAAGTTTAGAGTAATATATGAGGGGATTAATGATTCAAAATTGAGTTCTAAATAACTAATTAGACCATAATAATAATAATAATATCCATGATTATGTTATAAACCAATTTAAAATTTCTGCCTATTTCCATTATCTAACAAGATTTCACCCAAAAAAAAAAAAGCATTGACAAAGTGGTATTTTCAATAAACCAAACTACATTTACCTCCTCCTAGACAGAGAGTTTGGGCTATCCCAACTTCAGTAAAAAGGAAAAAAAATGATTTTTTTTTGTTGTCTTAAGTTTACTTTAAAAATTGATAATAAAATATTTGTTGATAATAAAAATAAAAATTAAAAAATCTAAATTTGTATATTAAATTATTAAGTTATAACATTTTATATTTAAAAAAATATAAATTTATCTAAATATCTTATATGTTTTTATTAAATATGTTTCCTTAGTGCGCCCAAAGCTCGAGGGCTTGCTAAGCTTACCTCATAGTCAAACCCTGCTGTAGACATGTCAAACCGACCCATCTCCTTGCCCAATGTTGCATTACCTAAAAATGGCTTCGAGTTTTAAACCTTTCTTTTATTCCATTTTTGTATTCATCTACATTGTAACTCTTTATTCTTGAATCCATAATATTATTCAGTTTTTTTAAAAAAAAAAAAAAAAAAAAATTGCATGCAAATGTAACTGAAAAACTCTTGAATTTCCCCACTTCTCGGCTATTAACCAACTTTCTCTCTATGCTATTCATCATCCTAAGATCTTGACTATGTCATCCTTACTCCTTTTCTCTTGGTTCTCATTCAAATCCCAATTCATCATTCATAACCAACCTCCAATGTAAATTCAATCCTGTTACAATTCCATAATTGTTCGAGCCAATCAGTGGTGGATCGATCAACCATGGCGTGGTGGATTAGAGCTGGAAGTAATATAACAAAACTCGCCATTAAAAGAAGAACTATATCGCAATCCATACCTTATGCTATCAGGAAAACAATATCATCTCCACAAAATCAATATTTCCATTCTTCTACTTTCAAATCTTCACCACCAGTCCCTCGTTCAGTCCCACTTTCTCGATTAACAGACAGTTTCCTAGACGGAACAAGTAGTGTATATCTCGAAGAACTCCAAAGAGCATGGGAAGAAGATCCCAACAGTGTCGACGAATCATGGGACAATTTCTTCAGAAACTTCGTCGGTCAAGCACCAACTTCACCAGGCATATCAGGCCAAACAATTCAAGAAAGTATGAGACTGTTATTACTCGTAAGATCCTATCAAGTAAATGGTCACATGAAAGCGAAACTAGATCCTCTGAATTTAGAAAACAGAGAAATACCCGAGGATTTAGAACTCGCGTTATATGGATTCGATGAAGCAGATCTCGATAGAGAATTCTTCCTTGGAGTGTGGAGAATGTCTGGTTTTTTATCAGAGAACCGTCCTGTACAAACATTGAGAACAATCTTAACTCGTCTTGAACAAGCCTATTGTGGAAACATTGGTTACGAGTACATGCACATAGCAGATCGCGATAAATGCAACTGGTTACGAGAAAAAATTGAAACCCCTGTGCCTACTCATTACAATAGAGATAGACGATTGGTAATGCTTGACAGACTCATATGGAGTTCTCAGTTCGAGAATTTCCTAGCCACGAAATGGACAGCAGCTAAACGATTTGGTCTTGAAGGAGGAGAAACATTGATTCCAGGCATGAAGGAATTAATCGATAGATCAGCTGATCTGGGCGTGGAAAGTATAGTAATTGGAATGCCACACAGAGGAAGATTGAACGTATTAGGAAACGTAGTTCGCAAACCATTACGACAAATCTTCAGTGAATTCAGCAGTGGAACAAAACCTGTTGATGAAATCGGTTTATACACAGGAACAGGAGATGTGAAATATCATTTAGGAACATCATATGATCGTGCAACAAGAGGAGGTAAACGAATTCATCTATCGTTAGTTGCGAATCCTAGCCATTTAGAAGCAGTTGATCCTGTAGTAATTGGAAAAACTAGAGCTAAACAGTATTACTCAAACGACTTAGACAGGACCAAGAACATGGGAATATTGCTGCATGGAGATGGTAGTTTTGCTGGACAAGGTGTTGTTTATGAAACGTTACATTTGAGTGGACTTCCGAATTATACAACTGGTGGAACGATTCATATTGTTGTTAATAATCAAGTCGCGTTTACGACTGATCCGAGATCAGGAAGATCTTCTCAGTATTGTACTGATGTTGCTAAGGCGCTTGATGCTCCGATTTTTCATGTTAATGGCGATGATTTGGAAGCGGTTGTTCATGTATGTGAACTTGCTGCGGAATGGAGACAGGTTTTTCATTGTGATGTTGTGGTTGATATTGTTTGTTATCGAAGATTTGGACATAATGAAATTGATGAACCGTCTTTTACTCAGCCTAAGATGTACAAGGTCAGTCACACACATTTATACTTTTAGTTGTTTTTTCATATTATTCTTATAAACTCTCAAGATTGGAAACGAAAATAAGAATATGTATCTGATTTGGCCAATCACTCTCGTAGATAAGAGAAAAATAAAAAAAATCATACTAAAATGTAATAAATTTAAAAAATATGGTAATTTTCTCGAAAATGACCATATTCAGGAACGAAAGCAAGACCATAAAATGTCCCAAACATGACATGTTTAGGACAAAAATGTTGATATAAACTTGATTTTTAGTTTACAATATTCCATTAAAATGTCCTGGTATTTTTTTGAACATGACCATTTTTATCTTGCTTTTATTTTCGTTGCTTAAATCATTTATATGTTTTATTATTATAAAATTTAGTTTAGTTATTTTTCTTAACTACCCACAAATGCTTTCTAAATTATATATTGATGATTTTTTTTTATTTAATTTTAAATATTAATACCATTACTTAAATATATATAAATATTTTTATAATTAATTTTGTAATATAATAATATTAATTATTAAAAATAAAAAAGATGTAAAAATATAATGTATCAACTATTTTTTATTAAAATATTAAAACTATTTATTAATTATATATCTATATATATATATATATATATATATATATATATATATATATATATTTTAAATATAATAAATACAAGTTTAAATACGAAACAAAGTAATTAATGATATTATATTTGTATATAGTAGTATTACAATGACATTTTAAATTAATTAATATATATTTTTTAAATAGTTTATATATTATAAAAAAATAAAAGTGGTGTAATTATAATGAACTAAGTATTAATATTATAAATTATTATATTTTTGTATTAAGATTTTAAACTATTAAGAATTCTGTAGGATAAACATAAATTATTGAAGAAGATTATTGTTAAACTTATTTACAAAATGTGGAAGAAACTTTTATTTTAGATAAAATGAAAAGTGTAATGACATATATTATTATTTTTTCATATTATTTTTACCTTAAACCTTATTATATTTTAAATCAGATTTAAATCTATAAAGGAGGTTGTCTCACAATCCCATCCAACTTTAATTAAAGTATATTATTGATGTTTGAACTTTGACCTCAATAAGTCTTGCCCCCATTGAATTATGGATTGTTTGAATGAAACTCAAAGGTTAAATTGGGCTATATATAGGATTCTAACTTATTTAAAACTTTGTCACAAATAAAGAAAACATTCATTTTCATTCTTTCATGATATTTTTTTAATTAATTTGTGTAAATTAAATTAAATGGTATTTGGATTAAGAAAATATTTTTTTTTCACATTTTCAACTTCAAAAGGTTGAACTCTGTTTAACTATTCGAAGAAGGAACAAAATGAGATTCAACCGTTCGGAGTTGAAAATAAAAATTTATATGGCGACAACATGTAGGGGTGAAATTGCGAAATGTATGTATGAGTGGTGGGAAGTGGCGAAATGAAAATTCAATTTTATTAATAAATTAGTTTAAAAAAACAAACTTTTCATATTTTTAGGACAAGCCTCACAAACAAGTTTACATATTCCACAATTCAAAATGTTGAGAGTTCAAATAAGTGAAAGAGTCATATTTCAAGCTCAAATATCAATTTAGATTTAAAGAATCGAGTAAAATGAATGAAAGTAGACTATATGAGTTTACATAAAAAAGAATCAAACACTAATCTAAGTTAATGGTTTGATTTTTGTTGTCTGTTTGTATGTTGTAGGTGATTCGGAATCACGAATCAGCACTTGATATCTACCAAAAGAAACTTCTAGAATCTAGTGAAATAGCAAACGAAGATATAGATAGAATACATAAGAAAATCAGTGCAATCCTCAATGAAGAATTCATAGCCAGTAAAGATTATGTTCCAAAGAAAAGAGACTGGCTTTCTGCTTATTGGTCTGGATTCAAATCTCCCGAACAATTGTCGCGTATTCGTAACACAGGGTAGTTAACCAATTCATTTGTTCTATCTTTACTATCATCTTATTTACAAATCTCTTAATCATCTAAATATTGTTTGATTATACTGTTAAAGGGTGAAACCAGATATCTTGAAGAATGTTGGCAAAGCAATCACAACTCTTCCAGAAAATTTCAATGCTCATAGGGCCATTAACAAGATTTTTAAAGATCGGTCACAGATGATTGAAAATGAGGAAGGTATTGATTGGGCTGTCGCGGAGGCACTTGCTTTTGCAACATTACTTGTTGAAGGTAACCATGTAAGGTTGAGTGGTCAAGATGTCGAGAGAGGTACTTTCAGTCATAGGCATGCAGTGGTTCATGATCAGGAAACTGGTGAAAAATATTGTCCATTGGATCATGTTACAATGAATCAAAATGAGGAGATGTTTACTGTCAGTAATAGGTAATGTTTAAGATGTCTAATTATGTGGTGGTTTCTATTTTTTTTCTTTTGGATGAATGGATGAATGAATGAATAATGGATAAACAAACAGTTCACTTTCTGAGTTTGCGGTTCTGGGATTTGAATTGGGTTATTCAATGGAAAATCCAAATGCATTGGTTATATGGGAAGCTCAGTTTGGTGATTTTGCTAATGGAGCTCAAGTCATTTTTGATCAGTTCTACAGCAGTGGTGAGGCAAAGTGGTTGCGTCAAACTGGGCTTGTTGTTCTTTTACCTCATGGTTATGATGGACAGGGTCCGGAACATTCAAGTGCAAGATTGGAACGATATCTTCAGGTATATATATATATGGTGCATACTTATTCGATTGATTGACTGTGTTGAGGCCATTGATAAAATTTGAAGAAAAAGAAGAAGATTTGGTCAAATGATTACAAGACTTGTTCTACTTCTAGAAATATGTCAGCTATTTATTTATTTTTCTATAGCCTTAATCATCATATAATCTAATGTTTTATTTCATGTGTTAAATTTGTACTCAATCAGATGAGCGATGATCATCCATATGTTATACCAGAGATGGATCCAACACTCCGTAAGCAGATTCAAGAATGCAACTGGCAAATCGTGAATGTCACGACTCCTGCAAACTACTTCCATGTTCTGCGACGACAGGTGAATGATCATTGATGTTTTTCTTTGTCATGATCACACATGTGGTTTATAGTCTAGCTTTTCTTCTTGTTTATCATCGAGTCTATTTAGAAGCTGCTATTTTGTCACACTCATGATCCAATCAAGGGAAGTGATTTTGTTTGTTTAGTGTAAGATTGTTTTCTATATCATAATTGAGATATAGTTTAGATGATGATCCAGGTTATGTGAATTTTGAAAAAGGATAACAAATAGGCTCATTGTTATGATCTTCATGCATGTGCAGCTGCACAGGGAATTCCGTAAGCCTCTAATTGTGATGGCTCCAAAGAACCTGCTTCGACACAAGGAATGTAAATCAAATCTATCAGAATTCGATGATAACAAAGGTCACCCAGGCTTCGACAAACAAGGAACCAAATTTAAGCGCCTTATTAAAGATAAGAACAATCATTCTGATCTGGAGGAGGGTATTAGACGTCTAGTTCTTTGTTCTGGAAAGGTATGCCTACAATTTAGTGACTTTTGTTGCTTAGTTTGGTATATAATCATTTTGGATCAGATTACTTTTCAGATCATCATAATATTAAGCTGTTTTTTCCAATTGTCTCATCATAATAAAACAACTCAATGATTAACTACTTGCAGATTTATTATGAGCTTGATGAGGAAAGAAACAAAGTAGATGGTGATGGAAAGGAACTTGCGATTTGTCGAGTGGAACAGCTTTCTCCATTCCCATACGACGTTATTCAGCGCGAACTCAACCGATATCCAAGTATGGTTAATTAATTTCATATAGACTTGGCAATTCATGATATTATTATATATTCTAATCCACAATTATTCATGCATTATTTCAGATGCAGAAATAGTATGGTGTCAGGAAGAGCCAATGAACATGGGGGCATACAGTTATGTTGCACCTCGTTTGTGGACAGCCATGAGAGATATCGGAAGAGGCGAAATGGAGGACATTAAATATGTAGGACGCGGTCCTTCTGCTGCGACTGCAACTGGTTTCTATCAGGTTCATGTAAAAGAGCAAACCGGGCTGATTCAGAACGCGTTGAAGCCTGATCCAATAAGTACCAACATCATGTGTTAAACCGGATAAATGGAAGTTATAACTATGATTAATAACATGCATAATTCGGATTGAAATCGTCCGAGAAGTCACACTTCTTCTGATTTATTGGTAAAGAAGTTTCCCATCTTTCCTTTAATTTCATCTGCATGGATATTATTCTTGTTTCTGTCATTAATTTGTTAAAAAGTTGCCATTGCTTAATTGGTCTATTTCATGATTAGTTGAAAAGTACTTTCAAAGGAGAAAGGGTCATGGATAATGGTTGAAATTATAAATAAGAATAAGAATAGTATAGACAAATTAGTGGCATTGAAGATTCTATTTCCAAACATTCTCATCCATTCATCCTTCAACTTCAAGGTATTATTTTACGATAGAGTTTTACGGTCAATTTATAATGTGAGAAAATATTTGTATTCGGGACATGTACCCATCGGGTCGGGTCGGTTAATTGGATCTTGATTGAAAATGTGGTACCCGTTAGGTTAGGTTAGGTAGTTGTAGTTTAGTGTGGTACGAGGTTGGATATTTCAATACTTTGTAGAGTACTTCAATACTATGAAAAAAGTGTTTCTTTATGTGTTAAGGCTATTTGATACTTGAATATCAATCGGTCTAATATCATATTTATGATAATTAGTTTTACTGTTTCCTAAATTAGTGGATAATTTGTTTTTATTTGAGTTATTAACTTATTCACTTTGGAGTTTTTTTATTAATTAATAAATGGGAATGTTATTTAAAGTGTTTCCTATTGTTAATAAAATTATGGATGATTTTAGAAATTCTTTTGTTACGTTGTAAATTTTACGGGAACAACAAAGAAATCTAAAAAGAGTGAAAAACATAATAACGTTAACTACGCTCAAAAAAATGAAAAAGACTTACAAATAAGTCGATGTTGAACTTCTAGGTTATCTGGGATTTTAAGTTCTTATTTCTACGTTTTGATTTTTGTGTTTTGATAAAAATATACTCCTACTTTCTTTTTTTTGGAGGAAAAACAACTTAACGTTATTTCATTAAAATTTCTAAAAGTGGAAGAGGGTCAAAATGACAATCTTTATTTTTGATTAAAAGATGACAAACAACGACCCTAGAGTATCTGATTGGAAACAACAAACAAACAAAGATTACAGTAAAAAACAACAAAAACATACAAGACCTACAGTTTTAAAATTCTGATTCTGTTGTGAACTTTCTCTTCGACTACTCTTACTCTGTTTTAGAATCTCAATTTGCATTCCTCAAAACCCAAATTGTATTTCTCGAATTCCAGCGATTATATTTACGTCGCATCCTCACCTGTTTGGGTTTAGGCTTTACTATTGATGATTGAACTATTGCATATGATGATGTTTGTTTGTGAGCTGCGCATTCAATGGCTTCAACTTTGCCTGAGTTATTTCGATCTACTTTTATAGTCTCCTCTTCACTTTCCTCCACTGCTTTTCTATCACTTTCATCTGCTAATTTTCCCTTGATTTCATCCTCTAATTCTTCACATTTTTTTTCCACTAATTCTTCTTTATTTTCACACTCTAATTCTTCTTCTTTATCTGATTCTTCATCTTCTCATTTCTTTGATTTTTCATCTTCTCTTTCTTCTAAATTCTTAACATTTTCATCATCTTCTTCCTTTTTAGTTTCCTCTAGATGCTTTCCAGTTCCTGATTCTTCAGTTTCATTTTTCTGGGCTTTTCATTCTGCTCCTGAACTTTTAGGCTATCATTCTGTTTCTGAACTTTCAAGATTTACATTTGTTCTTCAATTGTTTTTTCACATTGATTACTGACATGTTCAAAAGTATTACAGAATGCACATCTGTTTGGTCTCCATTCATATATGACTGTGGGCTTACCTCTTCTGTCAATAACTGTCATTTTTGTTGGTAGAGTATTTCTAGGATGCACTTCAATGCTTATCCTAGCATATGTAATGTACTAATGTGTTCTCTTTCTTCCGTAATTGAGTCCATATATAATAGTTTTCCTAGTAGACTAGCAAAATGAGCCGTTTCTTTTGGTTTGCTACGTAGGTTCAATCTTTCAGACCATCTTTCCAACTTCATGTAGTTTGACCCAACATAAGTATGCCCCAACTTCAGAATATTCTCCAAATTTGTTCCCTTCTTGAAACTTTATGAAATAAAAATCATTGATATTTGCAGATATATTTTCCAGTCCAATGAGCTCCCATTTCTTTAGCAAGGCATCCTTAGTGACCAGAAAAGATACACGATTTTTCCCTATATAGTTACCAACAACTACATATTACCACTCTTTAATGCATTTCTCTCTCAACTTCAAAGGGTAATTTAAACTCAAAAAGAGATTTGAGAATCTCAACCTTTGGTTTAAAATTCCCAAGTAAATTTTGCCTTTGTATTGTACTTGAGTTTTAACTTTCTGTTCAGTGTTTTTTTTCAGACTTCATTTACTTTCCAACTGGAGTTACTTCTAATAGTGTAATTCTTGGTTTTTGAGCACTTCATTAGCTCCCGCATTGTCTCTACAGACCAACTAACTATCTTATCATATTCTTCTTTTTTGAGTAAATTCCAGTTCTAAAGGTAGTGAATATTAAGTTGGGCTATGAACTGTTGAGTTTTTTCCTTACTAAGAACAATCTCTTCTTTCTTCGCTTGAAACAACAATTTCGAAATTTGATTTTTTAGTCCGTAGAGATTAACCCTTTCATTATATCAAACCCTTCATTTTCCATCTTTATTGACTTTTGCCTGAATACTTTCTGTCATTTTAATTTTTTTCTGTGAATTTTCTCTATTTTCCTTCTGCTCTATTTCAGCATTATTAGAACTCTGTTTCTGCTCTATTTCAGCATTCTCATAACTCTGTTTCTACTTTGTTTTAGCTATCACTTTCTTGCTTGTATTAATTTTCCTGAATTCTTTTACTTCTTAATTTTTTTCAAAAAAAAATCTTATTTGATTAAAATTTAAAAAAATTGGTTTTTAATTTTTTTTTACAAATTTATCATTTTCTCTCTCTATATTTTTATTTAATAATTAATTTATATTAAAAAATAAAAGATAATTTCAGTATTTTAATAAATAAAAAAATTAATTAAATTATTGATAAAATGATATATTAGATTTAGGATAAAAAAACAATAAGTACTCCCTCAAACAAGGCCGTAGACATGAAAAAGAAGAAGTTACAATTAATTAATAACTTGATGTTTGACACCTTATAAACAAAGACAGCCTGAAGTAGAGGTCAAATAAGGGTACGTAAGACTAGACAACTTGACCGGTGTCCATTTTTGGTTTGTTTAAAAAAGAGGACAATTTAACTCTCCAATACTTGTACGACAACACCCACCACCATCTTTTTCTAAGGCCTTGTTCGGTTCTGGGTTTTTTTAAAAATTAAAAGAGAGAAAATTTAGATGATAGGTGATGATTTTGAAAAAATAATGATTATTTTTGGTAAAAAGACTTAAAGGGTATTGATATTTATAAATAAAATATAAAATAATAATTTAAAATAGAGGGTATTTTTGTATTTTGGTTAATGATATGAGTGATGTGATGGATGAAAAGTGATTGATTGGAAAATGGATTTTATGTAAGTTTTTTAAATAATCTAAAGAGAACAAGGCCTAAGCATACATTATTACATTATTGAAAAAGAGACATGCCCAATTGAAATTGTACGAATACACACTATAAGGTACACTCCAAGTGCCTGTTTGATTTTTGATTTTTGAGAGAATCTTATTAAGATGAAAACATGAATTATTTGAATTGATGATGTTGGATATGAATATATATACATGTAATTAGAGTTTATTATCGGTAAGCTAGACTTGAGAAATAAATTAGTTTTTATGAATTATTGCACTTCTATAAATTGAGATGTTGCAACATATACAGTGTTACTTAAACTATTATTTCATGTTATATTTATAGTGGGTCAAACTCTTCCAAGAAGTAGGCCTTGCTGGCCGAATGTCGGTAATACTCCATTCATTATTTTACCTTATCTATATCGTTTTAGATTGGGGTTATAGTGTTATTTCGTAACAGGTATTAGAGGTAAATTCTCATTGGTACAAACCGGTCCACAATTTTGAGGCAGTAGAAGATGAAAGTTAATTTTGTACTTCTCAATTTCGGTCGATCAACTGGTCTTGAAGAAGACACTCATTTGATTCCAAATAAGATAAATATTTTGTTGACACAACAAAGAATCGCAAATTCTGGTGATTGCAAATGTCAATTGGTATGAAAAAATATTGAGAATAGTTGTTGATTTTTTTGGTTGCTTTAAGGAGCATGATTACCCAATTCCACATTGAGTTATAAACTGCATTCTTTTATTTTTTAAAGGTCTTTAGAGATTGGAGATAAGGCATCTCTTAAACAACCCTAGCAAATGTGGAGATTGATGTGTACTCATGTCTTTAAAGGTTGTGTGATATACATGAAGTTGCAATTTATTTATTTTAAGGAATTCTTGAGTAATTTGAGACAATATTAATTTATTTATTTTAAGGAATTCTTGAGTAATTTGAGACAATATTTTAACTTAGTGTTATTTTCACTATTATTTCATAATATGTATATTGAACGGGTGACCCTTCGAAAATTTAAGTATTGTTCATTAATTTACTACATTTATAGCATTATTATTTATATTTTACCCATGATTTGAATGATTTACATGACAATGAAATCAATCAAATACAAGTGAAAATGCTTGTATTGGAGTTGGAGGGTGTTTGATCTGATCATATTATTTTGATATAAATTAATTTGGTCTTTTTTTATAGAAAAAAGATATAATTTGATTAAAGTTATTTATTTGAATTAAATTACCAAAATAGATCTTTAGATTGTCTTCCCTTGCAAAATGACCTCCAGTGGGAAGGCGTTGCTCAATAAACTGTAAAGCATAAAAATATTTTGAAAATTGTGATCCTTTTTCACTAAATTATAATAGAAGCAAGAAAATACAGTGAATCATAATGGAATTAGGAGAAAACTAAATCTAAGAAAGATAATATAATATTAACATGTGGAGGCAATGGAATCAAAAGTCCACAATAAGAGGTTTGACAAACGAAAATCTAGATTGGGATATTAGAGGATTTAAGTCTATGTATGAAACTTTAGGCATCTTAATGACTAACAATTTGAATTGTTTTGATTTTTGTATCCTCACTTTCTTTGATAGGTTAGATGTAGTTGAGATTACGAGAATATTGAAAATTTTGGTTCGATATTGATTAATTAAATGATATTATTCTTCAAAATAAATGATTTAAAAAAAAATTAAGGTTAGAATTATCTTAGATGTTTTCATTTTTCTCCCTTGTTTTCTATTTATTTCTATCATTTTGATATTCATACATGCTTCAGGACTAGATTTGCAATGCATTTGTCTTAGAAATGTCATGCCTTTATAATTTAAGAAAAAATATAAGATTAAAAGAAATGCATCATGAAAAAATGATATCTTATCCTCAAGGATATGCAAATTTCGACCTTTATTAGAGCTAGTTCAAAATAAAAACGTCTTTGATAACCGATGACACAATTTTGTATATTGCCCTTTATTATGTGTTTTCGAGCATTTGAAGATGTTTTATTCTCATCATTTTTTACATGTTTTTTTTCTATATAATGCAACTTGTTGGATGTGAAACACAAGTACTTGTACAAAATAAAATAAATTAACAAAAGATAATTAAATACTCCATACATTATTTTAGTGAATATAGGCAAATTAAAAGAAGAAACAAAAATATATTAGAAAGAAATATATATATATATATATATATATATGTATATTACATGTAACAAAAATAAAATAAACATATAATATAGTGGATATTGGGCAAGTGAAGTGTAAGTAGGTATAAAAACATGATCCAAAAAATGTAAAGAAACTGCTATCAAGTTAAACTAGTTATATATATCCTAATAATGATGATAACTAGTCATAAGATAACATTAATGAAGCAAAGGAAACACCTTTTCGAGCTGAAAATCCAACCCATTTCCGGGGGGTGCCAGATTCAAATCCAAGCATATGCTCCCTGTTTTTACATTCGACACCGATGATCGAGACAAAGATAGAGTAGGCTCAGTTTCGCACAAACTCGAAGAAGCCACTCTATGTTTCCTCATGTGGCCACCCAAGGCTTGTCCCATGGAGAACTCCAAACCACATATGGAGCACTCGTGGGCCTTGGCCTTGAATATATGCTCCTTTTGGCCCGGCCAAATCCACTCCAAGCTGTTGTTGTTGCTACTCTCGTTTGTCGATTTTAACTTCTTGTGGCTCGCACGATGACCCCCTAGAGCCTGGAACGAGGGAAATTGGCGGTTGCATGTCTTGCATTCAAACACACGAGATATTTGAGGATTCGTGCTAACCTTGCTCATGGCTAGCATCGATGTGAGGTAATTTGCCATGCTCATAATTCTTTTTTCGGTTGACTCATCGTCTCGATCTCTCTTCATGCCATGATACATCGCGAAAAATTAATCGCTAAAATGAAAGAACAATCTATTGAAAGATCTCTAGTTTTTATTTGTGTGGCTATGTGAGGTTTATAATGAAGAATAGAGATATTGTGTTTATTTTATAGGGAAGGGATTCAATGATAGAATAGAGTTGACCATTTCCCTATTATTTATGAGGCTCTTCTGGAACCTGGTGCGAATTGATACTACAAATTAAAAGTCATATTTTGATACTTTTCCTACAAGTTCCTTTATTGACTCCCAATATATTTGAAAAGTATGTATAAATACAAAATATATATACTTTTCAAATATAATATAAAATATATATACTTTTCAAAAATAAATATTTTATATAAAAAATAAATAAGAGTCTAGGTTTATCCAGTTAGAATGTTGTATTTTTATTTTTCTAAGCCCACAATTATGTTGTATGAGTTTAATTTCAAAGATATGGTTTTGAGCTTGATTTTGAATCTCTTAACTTTTTTAAAACAAACAAAATATAGGATTATTTTTGAATCTCTTAACTTTAATTAATAGATATAGGGAAGGCCAAAGTGAGGGTTTAAGCCTAGACACCACTATAAATTATTTGCATTTCTTTGGCTAAGAGTTTTTTAACAATCATTGCATCATTTTTATTTGTGTTTTATGAAGCTCAGAAAGAAACTTTTCAACAATACTAATGAAATTTCTCATTGATTTTTCCAAACTCGAAACAATTGTTTTCGCATAAAAGGACTTTTTCACTGCGCATGTGCCTCTCTTGAGGGTCCTTGGAAACCTCCTCTTGATAGCTCCTTAACCATGAGTCTCTTGTCCAAAATTGGTGCATAAATGGTCAATTGTATCCAGAATAACAAGAACTTTTGATATTAAAAAAGGCATATTCTAATTAGTAGAGGTATTTCTCGGTATTCTTCCAAAGGTCGTAGGATCCATCTCAAAATCGTCATACGTAAACTCCTAATATGCAGCCTCATATAACGAAGTAGTCATAATACAAAACTATTTGTGGCATAAATCATTGCAATGACTTATTTAAGTGTAGAGTAATAGCAGTAATAACTCGTGAAGATGAGATTAAACATTTTAAGAAAACTGTATAAGTGATTGTTCATCGTGGAGAAAAAGGAGACAGTTAAATCAAAACAAAAAAGAGAAATACATAAGATTCATAGCGATGTGAACTATTACATACGTAAAGAAATTAAAAGTTTCTTCATACATATGATTATTATGGGAAGATAACCAATATACAAGTTGACTTCATATCGCCTAATTATTGAGATTTTGTTTTGACCTCTTCTACATATTGATGAACTTATAATAAATTATATTTTCGTGTTTATAATGGATTAATGAAAGAGAGTGCTAATTATTTCACAAATGATGATTGAATGGAGGAGTAATCAATTGATGGCTTAATTTATTGTATGATATACTTGTTTGTCAAAGTTAGTAGACTTATGAGACATAAAATTAGTACATGCAATTATTTCCAATGACATATTAGTCTTCAATGTCAATGTCTATTTACTCCAATGAAAAATGTTACTCTTTCCTCTCTTATTTTTTTTTTCATTTTATATTGGTTTAATAAACTGAGATACGATAGTTACTTATAATTAATTTAGTGATAAAACATAAAAAGTTTTCGAACTCGTGAACGAAACATAAACAAAATTTATGTTTTTCCAAATAAGTATACATTGATATTCTTATTTAATTTAAACAATATTGGTTGAACTAAATAAAATCTATAATCTTCTGAGAAAAACAAATACTTGATTGTCCCTCTCATGCAAGACCTTTCTATTATAAGTGGGATTAATTCCATGGACTAACATTGCTTGCTAATTTCTTCTAGTTTGATTAATTGCGACCTTTATTTAGTTTATAATTTTCATGGGTATAAATTCTTCTAACAACGACACATCCACCTTTTGTACAATTTGAAATTTGTATTGGTACGGTGTGTATGTAGTTTTCGGTTGAAAATTAACCGAAGCTTTGTCAACAATTTGTTAGTATTGGTAAAGAAATGGGTGGCCGGTCATGAGTTGGTAAATTGGGAGCTTCTTTAGAATTCGTGGTTAGTTTTGTGGTCCATACATGTGGAATTTGAGTTTCAACCGTACAGATTGATGCAATATATATCATGTATTACTTATGTCAGCACACAAAAATACATTTAGCGACGCATAAAAGCTCCTCATGAAGTGTTACCCGCTGTGTTTTACTGGCGTTTAATTAGCGACGATTCTAATATAGTCCACAAATGGTTTGTCGAAGTTTTGACTAGCTTACATTTTGAATATTTTAACTGTGAAGTTATATAAAATTTGATAATTTTCCTATTTGTTATAATAATTCAATTTACAAATATTCATTTCATTGGCATTTAGTTAATCTCTTATGGTATGTTTGAGAATAAGGCCTTGATTTTTTATTATTTGAATTTAATTTAAATAATCATAATCTCTTTCATTAATTTTATCATTCACATTACCCACCATAGTGGTGGGTGTCATAGTTAAAAAAAAAATTATCATTCACATCGTACATCAATATTAGTAAAAAAAATGTTATTATAAACAGTAAATACTGCCCTTTTACCATTGAAAACCATAGACAAAACTCGGTTGGAAGTGAAAATGAGCAATATCAATGATAATTATAGTTGGTTTTTATTGCACATATTTATTGTTACATGCGATTAGGATAGCCGACGGAAAAGGTTCATACAATTTTATTGGTAAGAATTATGAACATTGTCGACAGGGTATAATAATTCTGGTCGTTATTACTAAGAAAATTACTTGATGAAATAAATGATTTGATGCTTATAATGATAATGATATAAAGAAAATAGAATGTATAAGAAATGATAAATCTTAAAAAGATATCTTGAAAAATTCCAAAATTTTCTTGGTTTTAAATTTAGTTCCATTTGTCTACCTTAGCTTAGTTTATGTTACTAGTTAGTGGATTATTTCTTGTAAGGGAAATCGTTTCATGTTTCATTTGTACTATACCTTTCTTCATCAACATTTTTTCTAAGGTTCAATGAATATAGTCTAGAATCATCTGGTTGATTTTGTTGGGTCCAACATTACTAATGTGATAGGTGATGGGGGTGACCGGTTCATTGGCTTAATTAATAATATATATAATATCTTATATTATTATTCTATTCTATACTAAACTATATAATAAGTAACAAGAGTTTCTAGAGAAATACAGAAAACCACACACAAAGAGAAATAAATAAAAATAAGGGTTAGATATTTAGAGTTTCAACGAGAATGACATGTGCTGAATCATTGCAAAGTTTTCTACAATTTAATTAGTCTAAATCTTTGTTTGGATTTCTCTCAGATATTCGTTTGAGTATTCCACTTTGATGAGATTTTGTATTAGTGAACTTCTAGGGTGTTAGAGAAGTCTTTTGTGTAACTCACTACAATATAGTGAATGTTCTTTTAAGGTCCTGCGGTCCCGTAGTTTTTTTTATCTTTGTTGAATTTTTCATGCTAAAATCGACGTGTCTTTGTGTGCTTGATTTTATTTCTTGTTATTTAGTTTTTTATTTTGATTATCTCGTTGTGCCATACAAAGAGGGAAAATAAAGTTATTACGCAGTTGTTATTGAAAAGATTTTTCCCAACAAGTGGTATTAGAGAATTTTGATAGACTAATAAAATTTCTTGTGTGCCAAATGGATGAGTAGAATTCGATCGGGATGATTAATCTAACATCGACGAACTTTTCGGTCTAAAAATGCAAGATTATATATTTACTGATTTGTAGAGATTTGTTTCGGCTTGTACAAGGCACGACAAAATCAGACACGATGATCGATGAAGATTGGAAAATCTTGAATTGGAAAGCAGTTGCTGCGATCAGGAAGTGAGTTGACCAAAACATTTTGTCACGCCCCAAACCAAACCAAATGAGGTCTGCAGTCGTCGCATGTCATTAGCCATACATAACATGCTAGGCTAACCAAAAATCTTTTAGCATCGACATAATAGACTAATATCTTCATTCATCATCAAAAGTTTTTTGCCATAGACTAAGACCTTCAACATTAGTCCAAAATAGATGATGACATATCACATTCTTACAAAAAAATATCTTTTCATATTTGACATATCTTTTCATACATCTATACTAATACAAAATAGAGTGTTAAACTTTTTTACCGACTAGTCTAAATATATATCGTCTTCTTCCTAATCGTCCTCCTAACTAATATATACTTATAATAGCTCTAGGATCAATGTAGTGATTGTAATACGGTGATAACTTAATATAATCCATCTATCAAGACATAAAAGTTTTGTATAGACGCAATAGCCATCAATCAAGACTAGGGTATTGCATTGACGCAATAGTCATCAACCAAGACATAAAAATCTTACGTTGATGTAATAACCATCAACCAAGACATAAAGGTCTTGCGTTAATGTATTAACCGGTATAAATGACATTCGAGGCACAAATAGTCAATTATTAGATAAATAATTACAAAATCAAGTTCAAAGTAATAAAAATAGTCCAAAATCTTCATAATTATGTAAAACTTAATTTTTAAGTCCAAGTATATTGTATTCCATTTCATTGTCTAAATAAGAAGCTCAAACTTTTTTGAAAACCATTTATCACAAACCATTCTTTTATCAAAAGCCATTTTAAAATCATCTATCATAAATCCTCATTTTATCAAAAGCCATTTTAAAATCATCTATCATAAATCCTCATTTTATCAAAAAGCCATTTCTAAACCATCTATCATAAACCCTCATTTTATCAAAAGCCATTTCAAAATCATCTATCATAAACCCTCATTTTATCAAAAGTCATTTCAAAATCAACTATCATAAACTATTTCATAATCATCTATCATAAACTATTATTTTATAAAATTATTTCAAAATTTATCATCAACAAATACATGCATTTTTTATCCATATTTTTATAAACTCATTTTGAATAAAAATGTTCCATCTTGAAACAATATATATATATATATATAACTAAACTAAACTGTAGTAAGAGTAGATTTCTTACCTTTAACCAACTAACCCGTAGATGCACCAATTCAACTAAGCCCTAAACTCTTTTCTTCCCAAACTTCTCTTATATGATGAACACATTTCTTTCTCTTCTTTCACCCTCTCTACTTTCTCTCTGCTAAAAATTATTAAAATAGAACTTTTACCCATATATATTTAAACTTAAGTGGTCATTTGAGGTGTCACTCATGCACTTATCCAAATATATATATATATATATATATATATATATATATATATATATATATATTATTAATTTGTCTTTTCTATTTACAGCTATTACACATTTTCACCATATTACAGAAGAGAATGACACACAATTTCTTTGGAAAAAGTTGGAGTCATGCTCGAGAAAGGTTTTCTAGGAAAAGGAAATAATAATTTGGCGACTCGTGAACTTGAAGTACATAGACTATGGGAGTATGACAGAACACACTAGAAAGTTTATTGACTTGGTGAATTAGGTGACATCGATGAATATGAATCTCGATGATGAGCTTCACGCTTTACTACTTAGCTCGTTACTAGACAATTGGGAAACATTGGTGATTTCATTGAGCAATTCAACGAAAAATGGTATTATTAACATGGAAATAGTTAAAGATAGTATTTTCAACGAAGAGGCTAAAAGAAGAGAGAAATGTGAACCAACTTCAAAAGCCCTAGTAGGTAATTTAGAGTCGTGTGGAAGGGGAAAAAATAGATCTCCACACAATAGAAAACAAAGGAATGAATCGATCAATGAAGACTGAAGTCTCGTGGTGGCCATAAGTGTTATCATTGTAACAAGATAGGGCACATGAAGAGAGAATATCAAATATATAAACAAAAGCAAAATGAAGGGCAAAATGGTAAAAAAGAAACTAATGCGGTTATAAAGGGCAATACCATCGCCATATACGAGGGTCATATACGAGGATAGTTGTGTTAATCTAATAAGTCAAGATAGTGACTAAGTGATTGATTCTGATTCTTCTTTTCATGTTACTTTTCATGGTAACTTTTTCTCTACTTATTCGAGAGGAGATTTTGGCAATCTCCGAATGGGTAATGACATTTCATCAAAGATAGTAGATATCCGTGATATTTTCTTAGAGTCTATAGTCGGGTGCAAATTGATATTCAGATATTTGAGGCACGTTCCAGATCTTCTCTTCAACTTGATTTCTACGGGAAAATTTGACGATGAGGGGTTCATGAATTATTTTGGTAAAGGTAAGTGGAAACTCACTAAAGGTTCGCTCGTGATGACTAGAGGAACGAAGACGAACATGTTGTATGTAATGCAAGATAAATTGTACAAGGGAGAGATAAAATAAATCTAAAAAGATGTGGATATTGATTTGTGGTACAAGAGACTTGACCACGCCAGTGAGAAGGGCCTTCAAGCTTTCGCTAGGAAACAATATTTTACCGGTTTGTAAAGTATGTCTTTGAAAACCTATGATGATTGCTTAGCTGAAAAAACACATAAATTTGTATTTCATATACTCCCTCCGCATAAAAAATCAAATGTTCTTGATTTGATTCATACTGATGTTTGTTCTATTCAAGAAAAATATTTTGGTGGAGCATATTATTTCGTAACATTTATTGATGATCACTCTATAAATGTTTGGTTTTATGCTCTTAAAACTAAATACTATGTGTTAGAGGTTTTAAAGATTTATAAGATAAAGTTGAGAGAGAAACAAGCAGGAAATTGCAACACGTGAAGTCAGACAACGGAGGTGCATACAAGGGTCTGTTTTGAACAATATTATAGAGATCACAACATAATATTGAAGAAAACACCTTCAAAGAAACCTCAATACAAAGGTGTGGCTTAAAGAATGAATGAAACGATTGAAGAAAGAATATGATGAATCTTGTCTCATTCGAAGTTACTCAAGTTGTTTTGGGGGGAGACAACGAGAACTACAATTTACTTGATAAACATTTCTCCTAGAACAATATTGAATAATGACGTTCCAATTAGGGTTTGGAACAAAAAAGATGTCTCTTACAAACATTTGAGAGTATTTAGTTGCAAGGCGTTCATTCATATCCCAAAAGTTGAAAGATCGAAGATTGACGATAAGGAAAATCCTTGTGTCTTCATGGGAGTTCAAATACAGGTTATGGGATCCGATGACGAAAAAGATCGTGAGAATCGTAGATGTTGTATTACATATGATAGTGACAAGACTAAAGAAGCTAGTTCCTCTACTGAAATTCCTGTTAGTTTGGATGCAACTCCACCTATCATGAGATTTGATCATAGGAGAGACACTCAAGAAGGCAACGGTGATGGTGTTAACGACGATGGGCCAGTTGAACACATTGAGAAAGAAAGTACATCGATATCAGTTCAACAACCTTTGAGGATATATAATAAGGAGAGTCAACCTCTGTTAGATATCCTTCCGGTCAGTATATATTGATCACAAATGGGGAAAAACTATAAACTTACCAAGAAGTAGTCAAAGTTAATGACAAGAACAAGTGGTTGGAATTCATGCAATAAGAGATACAATCCTTACATAATAACCTCACGTATGACTTGGTAAAGTTACCTCAAGGAAAGAAAAACTCAAGAAAGGGATCGACTTTGAGAAATAATCTCTCCGGTGGTAAAGAATTACTCCATCTGAGTTCCACTAGGATTGGTTGCATTCCCTAACTTAGAGTGGAACAATTTGATGTAAAAACTATTTTTATTCATGGTGAATTGGTAGAAGAGATTTATATGAAGCAACCTGATGGATTCAAAGTCAGAGGCAATGAACAACTTGTGTGCAAGTTGAAAAAGAGAGCTTGTACAGACTCAAGCAAGCTCCGAGGTAGTGGCACAAGAAATTTGACTCCTTCATGATGAGTCATGGATATAGTAAGACTGCATTATATCACTGCATGTTTATTGAAAAAAATACTAAGATGACGACTTCATCATCTTTTGTTATATGTCAATGACATGTTGATCATTGGTTTTGATGTTGCCAAGATTGACAAACTAAAAGTAGAGGTGAGCATCTTTTGCAATGAAGGACTTAAAGTCAACGAAGAAGATTCTTGGAATAAAGATCTTGCATGATATAAATATAGGAGGTTGTGAATATCTCAAAAAAACTATATCGAGAAGGTTCTTAAACGATTTAACATGAGTAAAGTAAAATGAGTTAACTTTCCACTTACGATTCATTTCAAACTTTCTACAAAGTAATGTCCGGTAAGTGAGAAAGAAGAAGCGGAGATGAGGAATGTTCCATACGCATATGCAGTTGGGAGCTTGATATACGATATGGTCTGCACCAGACCGGACATCACTCATTTAGTTGGTATTGTTTATAGATTTCTCTCAAATCCGAGAAAAGAGCACTAGGAAGTAGTCAAGTGGATATTGAGATATCTGAAAGGTACTTTAAAAGTGTGCTTATATTTTGGTAGTGACGTGCTTATTCTACTTGGGTACAAGGGCTCGGATATGGTTGGCAACTTTGATTCTAGAAAGTCTGTTTTAGGATTTCGGACAAACTTCATAAGAGGAGAAGAAGAGTTGTCTTTTGAAAGTCCAAATTACAGAAGTTTGTTTCTCTATCTATTAAATTCTTTAATGGGAGTGATCATTAAGATTGTATTCTGATAAGTAAGGATTGATTCAGAAATTACAGTTAGGGTTGTAAAACATTTAGGATAAGTTTGAAGAAAATGAAAGAAAATTATGGATGAAACGGTTAAATCAGGTCTTCGCCTCTTTTTAAAAACTTGAGAAACATATATTGAATTAGATTAAAAATTACAGTCATTACACAATTTTAACCTTAAAAAATTATATTGCTGTTTTTTTTATAGTTTTAAGTCTACCCTTAACCCTAAAGTAAATTTGTCTTAGTTTATAAGTGCTCTTACTCTTTTATCTTAATGTTCCATTAAGAATATATGGTATGAAACTTTTGAGATACATTAGATGAATTAATGAATACCCTTAGCTTCTGAGATTGTACATAAATGGTTGAAATTTGTTGTCTCCACTTTTGTCATAACTTTGTAAATAAATATAAGGAGGTGTGATAACAAACTTAAGACTTTGATTTTGAAAATAATGTCGATACTATAGTGGAGTTTATCTTATCTAATATGACTATGAAAAAGTTTGAAATTATCTAGACAATGTCAGCTTCAATGATCTCTTAAAAATGTTAATAATAAAGTCCTCAAAATTATATGTTCACTAAATACACAAAATCTATCAAGTTTGAACTATTACAAAAATCTTTAAAATATTTCCAAATTATTTTCATCTTCAAATTATACTTAATATGAGGGATATCTTCAAATTATGAGGAATAAATCTTTTGTATAACTCACTATTACATATCTCCAAAATGTTTCCCAAAACACTTTCAAATTATGAGATAAAATCAACCAAAAGACAAAGATTTAACGATGTAATATATATAAAAAATAAAAATAAAACAATCCAAACAACAACTATAAAACTAAGCATATATGGTACTACCAAATTTTGAACAATTGTTTAATCAAAGACAAAAAAAAAAAGTCAACTAAATAATACAAAAGACCAAACTAAGTACACATTAAGCATACATCATCTTATAATACTAATTAACCTAACATTAAAATTAATCATACTTTTTAGTATACAAAATAATTGTAATGCTAACTTTCTAATCAATAACATTACAACAAATGTTCAATAACATTAAAAAAAAAAAGTAAATGATTTCGGTTAAGCTTAATTAACTAACGACATCTTTTACTAATTTTGATTTGATGGGTCTAAAAAATTATTAATATATTAAAATGATCAAAATTAGTATTTCACATTAACATTTTAACATAAATAATTCAAGATAAATACTTTTATTATAAACTAATTTAATGGCTTACAAATTTAAAAATTGTGTCATCATCACTAATTAAAGTAAATGATGATATTCCCTAACAAACTTAAAAATTTGATTCTTACTAAAACCGATTTGATTAAAAACAACATGACAGTAAAAAAAATACTAAAAGTTCATACTCCATTTTTGTGTTGTTAAATAGCCTTTGATGTTGTATTATTAGCTACTTAATTGATCAGTTGCTTGATTTTCCACCACCATTTCTAATTTGTTTACCAGGAGAAACATTTTTTAATTGATTTTTTTGGGATGGAGTTCGGTTATTTCCCGTAAACACACTCAACCATTATAACTGTGTCGTTTGACGAACTCAAACTCAGGACCTTAAGAGGCTGGGAAATCCACTTATTTGTGTCACTTGTTGCAGTTATATTGCACCATATGTAAGAAGATTTGTTATATTAGTTGAGCTCTTTTTCTATAATTAATATAATTTTATAAAATTATTGACAACCTATAAGAATTTAGTTGAGAAGAACCTGAAAACTTTAGATTAAAAAAATAATGGGGATTTTGCTGACCGGGTTTATGGTTGGCAGTGATAACCCTCCAATATGATATATTATTGAATTTATTGATCAATGTTGATGTTGTTTTTAATGTTGGAAAATCTGCAGCAGAGCTTGTCTTTGATATATCTAATTTAGTTTGTTGAAAAAACAAATCCTCTAAAGTTTAACACTTGATTATTTCAACATTTTTATATGGTATTTGATCATTTTATTTGAAAATATAATAAAATTTGGTAGGCATCATCTATTCACACCTAGGAACCAATTTCATTGAAGATTAGAGTTAAGAAGAAGTTTATGCTACAACTATAATTTTGTGACTCATATATTTGACAATATGGGACGAGCTTTTACTCTTTTAAAGTTCAACCGAAACCTCTAGTATCGTCAAAACATCGTCTCACTATGAACCTGCGATGTAAATCCTAGTGCAACTTGTATACTTTTCTATTCAAAAATTTGTTTTATTCATTAAATTATAATTAAATTGAGATTCTAAACTTATATATTTTATTGCAATCATGATTATTAAAATTATTTAACATATTTCTCAAGAGTTATATTCATGGTTTTAGAATTATTTTGAATAATTTGATTTTAATTACATAAATTAGATTTAACTCTCTTATTTGTTTGGAATCAACTGATGATCAACTAGACCGCTGACCTGAGAACAATGTGTCAAAAACCGATCAAATATGAACATGACTCCATATCCAATGCAATCAAAATGAATAGAATCGAGACACAACTCTAAACAATACAAACAAACTTGATTAATTAAACAAAAATGATGACACAAAATTGAAAAAACACAAGAGAACAAGACAAAAATAAAAAATAAAAAATAAAAAATCTCACATCATGCTTATATTTGGCAACTTCAATAATTGGGTTAACTACTATAAGGCTTATTTGATGAATGGGTTATTGGAATAAAACTCATAAAAATTATTCACATCATTAATCTAATTCATCTATTTATCTCTTAAAATATCAAAATTACACTTTACTTTTTTTTTAATATAAATTAATTATTAAATAAAAATATAGAGATAAAAGGCATTTTAGTCAAAAATAAATAAAACCATTTTTTTTACTTTTTAATCAAACAAATTTTTTTTTGAAAAAGCTCAAATAAAACCAAAAAAAACCACTTCCTCAAACCCGCTCTAAAGTTATGGAACCAGAATAACCGATTAAAAACAGAAACAACAATAACCTAAGATCTGAGACAAACCGATTTTGACAACTTAAAAAAAACGTCAATTTTGACAACTAAAAAAAATAAAAGATTTTGGTGAGGTTAGAACTCACTAGATAAAATATTTTTGTTTACATTATAAATCACTAAATTAGATCTATTTATGTTTAAAAATACTATAATTGTCTTCTTTAATTTAATAAATGTTCTGCCTTTAGCACTTGCTAGGCTTACCAGGGCCGGCCCTGCCCTCCCCTTGTCAGTTCCAGCCACGGATCCAACCTTATCCATTCCGGTAGACATTACACCGTCGTCAGTGCTTTGTCATCTTCCTCGCGTAAGCTTCAAGTCAACAACATGGATGTTTGGAAAAACAGGCGTTATTTCCCCTGGCCCTACGAAGCCAAAATCGAAGACCTAAGATAATAGATCTCAGTCCTTATGCAATCAGTTATTAATGTTCAGCTGAAATGGAGGACTAGCTGAAAGCTGAAATGGAGGACTTGCTGAAATCAACTATCTGAGGCTGAAATCCTGAGTTTGGGTTGCCTATAAACTAATAAAAGAACCTTCAGGTCACGAAGAAGAAGAAAATAGGAGGGAAAAAATGAGAAAAAAAAAAATCAAAAATTTGATAAAATCTTATATATAAGAATGATTTAAATTTCTAAATTTCATACCTTTAATAATTAGGATTTAGATGAACTTGTTAAATTTTTTTTAAATAGTCGATGTATATTAAAATTAATAAAAAAAAATGTTTAAACACAACGGATAAAACATTATATGAAAAAATGTTACTCAATAGGTTATCGAGCTCGTAAGTTCTTAAGAAAAATAATTAACTCCTCCGACCGACTCTACTGACTTTCCAGAATAAATATCAAAAAGCGTCATTTAATAACATTTTTAATAATACGCATCAAAGGACTACGATCATTGAAAGTTAAACGATTTCTCTCCAATCAGATAGTACACTAAAAAATAATTAGGACGGTAACCCAAATATATAGGTCTATTATATCAGCCGCATCAATCAAAACTTTTGAGCAACTACCCAAAAACTCAGACATCACCCAATGAATCTCAGTAATACTCCATAAAATACTTCAAATATTAGTCATCTCTCAACAATGCAAAAGTAAGTGAGTTATTGATTTAACCTTCTAATGACGCGTACGACTAATCATAACACAACCTTTTTTCATACACATATCATCCTACAAAAAGTAAAATTATATTGTGGGATGAACTCTCTCTAATGTTTAATCTCCTTCTATATTTAATTTAGTTATGAAATCACTAGACCAAAGATCAAACATGTCCTTAGATGTGACATATTTACACGTATCAATGGAATCAAGCTCATGATACGTCGTTACTACACTTTTGACACTAGACAAAATGTCGTCCTAAAAACTGATCGAAGAACCATCCCCCACAATGAATCTAAACTGTTCATAAAAATTTTCTACATAAAATAAATTTCCCTCTAAATGCTACACGCCGCTAAATAATTAGACATTTTAGTGACCAACCAGATCAATTATGACCATACATCTGATCATCGATGTCCAAAGACTATTCGACTTCGTTACAAATCTACTACACTATTTTGATAGAAGATGCTTATTAAAGAAAACAATATCTTGATCTTTAAAATATTTAACCTTATCTCAACTAACTAGATGAAAAAACGATGAGTTAAAAGATTCACATAAAAAATACACATTATTCTCTCAATTTTCACTGCCACACTCTTAAAAAGAATGAATAAAGACATTGTATATGTGGACATAGATGACAACACACTTAATGAGGATTAGTCAACACCCTTTTGAGATTATTTTGTTTTTCCATTTAAACATTATATATTTTATTTTAGTGATAATCGAGTTTGAAGAGATCTTAGATCAAAATTTATGACCTAATAGCATACCAAAATAGTTTGAAGGAAGACCACCAATTTTGAACCCCAAACACATTTTTCAACCCCATCCTTCTTCTATTCGAAACTAAATATAAGAAAAAAAATGTTTGACTTATTAAGATTAACTCAAAAACCAAGACATTCACCGAATAATCATAAAATATCTAGAATGTGCTTAAAATTCTTATAGGTAAATTTCTATACATAGTGTGTCATTAGCGGAAAACAAATGTGATATGACAAAATGATATCTTCTTGACCCACAACTCACTCTACGGATGAGTCTCGAGTTTTTTGCGAGAATTATCATTTTTTAGAGGACTTCTATAATAATAATGAATAAGAAAGGAAATACTGGATCATCTTATCTAATCTCTCGGGAGCTCTCGAAAAATCCTTGAGAACTCTCATTAATAATGATAAAAAACTTAACCGTAAGAAGGTAAAATCTAATATAGTCAATCCACTTTGCACTCATTCTCATTATGTCCATTACATCAAACAAAATTTCAATTGACGTGATTATAAGTTTTTTCGATGTCTAACTTGACAAAAACAAATTTGTCACCTTTTGAATTAGTTGAGTCAATACAATCATTGACTATTAATACAACATCATAGATTTACAATTTGATGAACGTCATCTAATTACTAGATATGACTATCTTTAACACCTTCCTCAACCTGTTGACCAAATATTTTGCGATAATCTTATAAAAAATGAAACAAGACTAATAGGTCTATAGTTCTTCACATCAATAGCCCCTTGAGCTTTACAAATGAGACATATCAAAGTACAGTTCTAACTCTTATCAAATTATGAGAAACGATAAAAATGATCAATTGTTTCCATAGTTCTAGTCTTAAGAAAAGGTCATGCCTTTTAAAAAAATCAAAGTAAACCTGTTGTATCCCGACATTTTATTATTTATGCACCCTTAATGACCTCAACAATCTCATCCGTCGAAAAACGAGTCTCCAACATATCTTTTTGCGCTGTACTAATTGAATCAAAAATAATATCATTTAATTTATGTCTAACCTTAAATGACTCCTCAAACAAACATTTATACAATTTGACAATATTCGTAGAGATTTCTAGTTCACATAATGAATTTTCCCCCTCCATCGAGATCAAACTAATCACATTATTTCTTGCTTACGTGTTAGAGATCACAAAGAATAATTTAGCTCTACTTCATTGGCATGGCTCAATTTCTTCCTCTTTATATCGAGCAATTTACTAACAATGCCAATCCGACCTCGACGGAGAGTTTATAAATCTTCTTAACTCGTCAATGACATTAATTTCATTACATAACTATTTATTTTAACACAATCTCCCACAAACTAACTTTTAAAAAGTTTACACATATCTAGACTAGAATTATGGAAGCAATTTTGTATCAAGTTTATACCATTTTTATAAAACTTACCTTTCATAAGTGGTATAGAATCTGTGTATATATTAGTTTTGTTTTTATTTTTTTTTAACTAGAAACTGACCCTTCATCATATTATTTTCAACTTTAAAAATTATTCTTTCAATCATTGTTACTATGTTTTATTAAATGTACCATTTAAAAATATATATTAAAGTTATTGTGAAAAGGAAAATCAAAGTTAACTAGTGTTGTTTTATCTATTGAACTATTTTGATGTGAATTTATTTTTAAGTTTTTTTATCTAAAACTGATCAATTATCTCAATATATATATTTTCAATTTTAAAACATTCAATTTATAAATTAAAATATTAAATTATTTTTATTTTATTTTTATATAAAATTTAAATATAAAAGAAAAGTAATTTAAACTGCTAAAAATTCAAAAAAAAAAAAAAACTTTTTAATCAAACAAGATTTGTAATTAAAAATATCACTTAAATATCTTCGATTAATCAACATCAAACCAGAGTTATGTGAGAATGTGAATATATAATTTAGTCGCATTAGATATTCATAAAATTATTTATGGTGATAAAACATAAGTAAAATAATATAACCTAAGGTTTTATTTGTTCTGAGTTATTGAGATGAATCATTATCTAATTATATACCTTTTTTTTATTAATTATAACATTCAAATTATTAACTATAACAACTTTTTATCCAAATAACCCTAAAACCTCAATTTTAAATAATTTATAACAAAATTACATAAATAAAAAACCCAAAAATCGAACAAGTCCCTAATAATGTTGAACCGCCGGCAACGGCCATGGTTTCACGGGATAATTGACTTTTGGTCTTTGACATTTAACCTATTCAAATCCCAAGACAAACAATAAAAAAATGACAATTCGCGGAAATTAATGTAAATGTTTGTCCACACGTGCTATCTCGATCCGTGAGTAATTAGTTTTAGGAACATTTGTATAATTCATTTTTTATCTTCTTCTCATTTGAGAAAGCAATGTTACCCTTTTACCTAACATCCCTTATTTTATGTTCTTCAAGAAAACAAATTGGTTACTTTAATATTCAATTATCTTGTTTTTCCAAGACTAGATACATTAATCTTTTTTGGTCAATATCTACTAGTATCATGTTGAAGTCATGTGTAATTTACTAATTTAGTTATTATTGGTAATTGAATGTCCACACATGCATGAGTATAAAATTGTTGATTGTGGCATGTGATCAAATACTCATGCACCAAATTAATTATGCATAATTAGTAATACAATATCCAATACAAAGAAGTTGTAGATTTGATCTTGAATTTTTTATGATTTTTATAGTTTTTTTTATAAAAGGTGGGTTATTTAGAATTTGGTATGATTGTTGATTAAAATGCATTTTTATATTTAAAATTTAAATTTAATAGAAATAAGGTAAGAATATATTTTAGTGTTTTAATGAATAAATTAAATAGTTAAAATAATAATAATGTGTGAAAAAAATCATTTTTTTTAATTGTCAATTATTATTTTAGGCTCGAATTTGAGTTACTTTCATTAAAATGGGCTCGAACTTTTAACTTGAGAATTATTTTCGAAATAGCACGAAAATTTGTGACTAAAAAAATGTGTAATAGAAGAAAATTTGAATAAAGATGATTTTTTTTTTTAAATAGCATCATAACAACATAACTTTGTGTACGATTTTACCAATTTGAATGTATTTGTGTTTTAAATTAAGTATTTTTTAAATATATACATTCAAAACTGTTGTTATACAGTTTGAATGTCTTTGAAAATATGTAATGTGTGAAAATAATAGGAAAAAGAAAAAAGAAAAAAAAGATGATAATTGATATTTTGCTTTAACAATTGTGGTAAAAAAAATAAAAAAAATATGATTGGCCTATATGATAACACTAACTCAAGTCTTACAGGACATCGAAACTATCTTATAATTGTGGGAAGTTATTCTAACTTCTTTTATCATATAATTATTCTAATTATATCGCAAGGGTTACTATCTTATTTTTTCAAGTGATGTTTTATTAAGACAACCCAATTTATTATTTATGAATGGTTTTGAGATTTTCACCCCATATGGCTATTTGTTCAATTCTTTAAAAATCATTGGATCTTGACACTAACTCTAGTCTAACAAAATATAAGAACGACATCGAATATCTTAACCGTTGAACGACATTGAATCTTGTAGTTGTGGGATGTTATTCTAACTTATTTTATCATATAAACTCTAATCATATCACGAGATTACTACTTTATTTTTTTCATTTTTTGTATAGAAATGTTATTTTATTAAGACAACTCAATCTTTTATTTATGAATATAAGTGATTCAATATAGTAAATCAACCCAAACCCACCCCACTTCAAGTTGAAGTTCATATTTTGTTTTGAAAAAAAATGTTCATGTATTTTTGCGATTTTTTTTATTTTAATAAACATTGGCCTATACAGGTTAGAGACTTGTGTCCTTTATGTTATTAGCATGACTCTCTAAACCAACCGAGCTAATAAGCCATAATATAATTTTTTATTTGTTCTATCAATAGTTTTTGTTTATTTTTGCAACGTCAAGGGATGTAGGTTTCTTTTTTAATTGTTTAAAACCACAAAATTTCTTTTAGGGATAAAGGCACTTGAATATGTTTTAGAAAATAGAAACTTTATCCCGTGTTTAAAAAATACTAAAAAAGGATATGTGTTTATCTCTCCAAATTTCGGTGATCAGCGTTAACATGACAATATGATGAGACAACATGGAGTCTAATTTATTGGTAGAATTCATAAATGAAAATTTCTCCATCATTAGAAAAAAATATTGTCATTTCGGAGATGGAAAAAATGTGATTAGAGATGAGGGTCAAACACCAAAAGGAACGACGTCAAAAGCGCTAAACAACGCCAAATTCACCTTCTTCGGTGACAAAACAAAATTCATATTATCAAAGACAATGAGTGATCTAAATATAAGTTCTTTATCGAATATGAAAAAGAAAAATTAGGTGATGAAGTCGCCATTTGATTCTAAGAGTTCATATGTTATTTTAGATTTCAGAGAAGAAGACATTATTTTCTACTAAAGAAAATAGGGGAAAAAATCTGCTTATGAATATGTTGACATAAACCACTCATAAAAAGAGCACGTCAAAAGTCTAAGTTAGTATTAATTGAAATTTTTAAATGATATAAACTATACATACAATGAAGCGAAATTGGAATCGTCGTAACTGTCATCAATGAGAACATTCAATAAATCATTAAAGTTATCGGTGAAAGATAACACGAACATGAGCTCATGACAAAGGTCTCATGGACTGAAGCATTTTTTTCACCCTGTCTGCATTTTTTTCGAGGCTAATTAATGTAGTTGACAAATGTCTTGATATTTCTATATCCAAAACATCGACAATAGTAACCGTGATGGCGGTACAACAAAATACCCTTACGTTGTAAAATATGAACTTGACAATGATGTTGAAAACTTGAAACACTTCTAACAAAATAGTGACATATTGTTATTAAGAAAACTGATTATAGGTAGATTTTGTAGCTTTATTTTAAGACTAATGTTTATTATTTGAAGGAATCTATCCTAATATCAATGTCATAACATCATTCTTCAATCAAAGTTCCCTCCCAAATTTTGAACATTCATCTCTATATAATGAGGACGGTGGCTGTAAAACATCCTCCAAAACTCTAAACTGGTATTTTTTTTCTCTACGACAATAATTGTGGGCACTCTAAATAGGGGTTATACGCTATCGGTGAGTTTTTATTGTTGCCGGTTATGATTGGATCTTCTTGGACGAATGATTCACCGTCCTCGAAAATGCTCTAGAAAAGGGCAAGGGTATTGAACTCTTTTCAAAAATGATTTGGTCGCGTATAGAAAATTTATATTTGTGGTATGTATTATCCTAAAAGATGTCCTACTCGATCTCTCTATGGTATCCCTCACAAACCATATGCTTATGTATTATCCCTCACAAACCATATGCAAGAACGCTCTACAAAAATGTAATAATTCCGATGCCGGGAATCGAACCCGGGTCCCCTGGGTGAAAGCCAGATATCCTAACCGCTGGACGACATCGGATTTATTGTTTACGAATTATTATTGTAAACTGTTATACAATATAAACACTAATATAAAAAAGTTTAAGACAACAATTCGACATTGGATATCGTAATCATAGTCTACACTTATAATTGTGAAACATTAAACTATCAACTTTTTATGACATAAGCTCTAATCATATTATAAGAACATAGATGTTTCCATCGTATAAAGGAAAATATGAATAAAATCGAATTAGTGAGTGTCTCACAATAAAATAAATTACAAAATATAGTATATTTATGATACATCGATAAATCATGTATAAAATTGTTTTTGTTATTAGTTCTTATTAATCTAAACGGGTCGTAATTTATTTTCAAATTGCATTTAATTGGCATGAAAATAAATTGGTATATTTGAATAATATTTTTAATTGAATTAATGAATTAAATGAATTAATTAATATCATGCAAATGAAAAGTTTTTTAATCAAATGCATATGTTCAAACTTTTCAAATGCAATTGATTGCATTAAATAATTTTATTACGCGTTTATGAAATGAGACGTTAGGATTATTTACTAATTTAATTTTATAGATATTTTCAATTATTCACATATCTATATATATATATCTATATATATATATATATATATATATATAATAATGTTTAATTTTAAAGTGTTTGAATTGTCAAATCAAAAATTGTGGTTAATTTGGATATATATGTAAGAGTAAATGAATACTTGAGTTAGATTATGGGTTGACCCGCCCATAAACTAAAACGGTTAAAAATAAAATTAAAAATGCTATATGTATGTTTCGAACTTGCAACCTAACAAAAACAAGTACAACTCTTTAATCAAGTTTTATTGGGATGTGGTTTGCCGATGGATAATAGGCCGGTAACAATTAAAAATGGTTAAAAAATATGAATCAAACATTTGATTGACCAAAGTGTAAGGTCACAATGCTAAATGTCAATTGAGATTGGTAATTTATTTTCTTAGGAATAAGAGACGTGTTAAAGTGTGTTGGGATATAGTTTGTCGAGAGATAAAAGGTCAGTAACAAAGGATCGTGAGGTCACAAAATTAGTGATCGATTGAGATTGATAGTTAGTTTGCTAAATGATACGAGACGTGTGAAACTATAATTGTGATTAGTGGTTGGTTTTCCAAAAGAAATTATAAATATATATATATATATATATATATATATCCTTTACATGAAGATTTACAATGGTATCAAAGCCAGGGATTTAGTTATGCTAAATGATCAACACGCTGAAAAAACATGAATATCATGAATATTATCTAAAAATAATAATATAAAAAAATGTTAAAAAAGAGGAATATGATATTCCAAAAGACTTGGATCTCCTAAATAAATGGACAATTCTAAAAGTCGAACCTAGATTTATATATAATTAGGAACATTTGAAAAAATAGGATTAAAATAAGTATTAAAGACTACTGAAGAATCAGTTTCCTTATACAATAATGACATGATAATAAAATTACTATCAGAATATAGAATATTATAGACAAAACTATAAATTTCTACATCTAGGACTAGTACATGTTGCATTTAAATATTTAATCTTAGAAGGATTATCAGAAATCTTTATGGCAGCTTTGAGAGATGGTAGAAACCTAAACTGAAAACAATCTCTTATGAATCATACAATCTAGTTTAGCCTAGGGACTAGTTTATTTTTTTTGGGAAAACGGTTAAAACCATTTCATTAAAATCCCAAAAGTGGGAGGGTCAAGAATCAAAGCTAGACGAGTCTTAGCTAGGATTATAAGATGACAATCAAACGACTCTAAAGAACCTGATTAGTAGCAATTAAACATACAAGAAATAGAGATTACAAACTGTATCAAATCCTAATTATCACAATCAAGATTTTTATTTTCATACCAACCTGATGTTTCAACATATTGTCTTCCTCTTTCCCTTGTCATTCCTCTTCCCCTTCCTCTTGCAATGAACGGGGGATGAACTGAAGAGGTTGATGAATACTACATATTCTCATCTTGATTTCTTTTTTATATGAACTTATTTTTATTTGATAGAAAGAATTATTCTTTAGAATTTCTGAGCTTTTCACCTTGTTGTTCTCAACTTAAATTTCGAGATCATTGTTTTTAATTCCTTCAGCTTCATCTTTAAAATCCTCAACAACTTTAGATTCCTCTGTATCAACATTGGCATTCTCTTATTCCTCTTTATTAACCTGAGTATCTTCATCTCTGTTTTCATCAGCAACCACTTCGACTTGATTTGATTGAGAATCATCAACTATCTCTTCAACATGATTAGGTTGAGGATCTACCTCCTTCTTCGTATTGCTTTCTTCTTGTATATAATTTTCTTTATCATCTGTTTCATATTCTTTAACCACATTTTGCTCTTTAAAAATAGGCACATTTGTATCGTTTTCCTACATCTTTACTTTCTGACCATTATGAATTTTCTGATCTTCTTCCTTAGCCAAATCACATTTTGGGCTTGCATGTTAGAAAGTATTGCAGAAAGAGCATCTGTCTAGCCTCCACTCATAAATGATTTCCATGACAGTAGGTTTTCCTTTTCTGTCTACTATTGTCATACTTTTCGGCAGTGTGCTTCTAGGATGCACCTCAATGTTAATTCTAGAAAATGTTAGGTGCTCTCCTCCTTCAGTAATTGGATCCATGTATAATGGTCTATCCAATAAATCTACAAAATGACTAAGGGCTTCAGAATTGTACATATGTGCAGGTATATTCCAGAGTTTGAACCATATCTGTGCAATATTTTTTGTCTTACTCAATAGGTTCAAGTCTTTGGAGCATTTTTCTAACTTCATACAATTGGATCCTATATATGTATGTCCATTTTCTAGAATCTCCTCTAGATTAGATCCCTTCTTGAATTTAAGAAAATATAAATCATGGACATTTATTGAAATCTTCTCGAACTCTTTTCTTTCCCATTGTTTCAATAGTGCATCTTTAGTAATTGGGAAGGATACTTTGTTTTTCCCTATGTAGTTTCCCACAACTACATTTTCTCATTCCTTTATACAGTTTTCCTCTACTTCAGTAGACAATTTAAATTCAAATGGAGAATTCAGTACCTCCACTTTTGTCTGTGTATTGCTCAAGTATATTTTCCCTTTATAAGAATGATCTTCTGACTTTTTTGCATTGTTGTTCTTCCAGACTTCATTAGTTTTCCATGTCGAGTTGTATGACTTAGATTTAGGAGCCTTCATTAGCTCATTCATTGTAGCAACTGACCATTGAATAATTTCTTCATATTCTTCTTTTTTCAACAGATTTTAGTCTTAAAGATAGTGGGTGTTGAGTTGAATTGTAATTTGTTGTGCTTTTTCCTTATTGATGACAATTTCTCCCCTTTTGGCATGCATAAGGAGCTTTGTAATCTGATTCTTGAGCTCAAACAAATTATCTCTTTCATTATAGCGTATCTTCCAAACTCCTTCATTATCCCCTTGTTTTCCTGTATTATTTTCAATAGAAATTTTCCCAGTAGTAGTTGGAGCAGATTGCTTAATTGTGTTGGTATCCTGCTGTTCTTTGATAACTTCTTCAGAAATTCTTTCAAATTCTTTGACTGTTGTTTCCTTAATTCCTTCTAGCACAAAATCCCTAATTTTTTTGATTTATTACTTTTGTTCTTCCCCTTCCCCATAATGGCAGAGACAGAGTAATAGAATAAATTAATTGTAGAAACCCTAAGAGATGATCAAAAGTAAACCGCAATTGAGGGGAAAATCTAACGGCACTTACAAATGTACATGAAACCCTAGACTATCAACACTTAATGAACGGCGCAAGACAATATCGGGATGCCTGTGTCGCTTGTGCCTATTGTGTCGCCTGTGCCGATCGTGTCGTGCCGCTTGTGCCGATGACGCTTCATTTGATTAATGGTAATTCCGATGTCGATTTGATGACTTACGGTGCAGGACAATATCGTGTCGTTCGTGCCTTTCTGCCTATGCCTATCGTGTCGATGTACCAATCGTGCCGACTGTGCCGATCGTGTCGCCCGTGTTGATCGTGTCGCCTGTGCCGATCGCGAATCAAATCTCCAAAGTTTTTCTCTCTCTTTTCTGATTTGAAAAGGGGACTAGTTTATTTTAATATTTTCTCAAACTTACAATTATCTTTATCTGACGTTAATATAACTGATTCTCTAACATTAAATGTTAACACACGGATGCAATTATGCTCCTAGAACGGAGGTAATGTGTGTTATAAAATATACTATAAACACTTATTTACTCTAAATCCCCAATGTAGGAGAGTTGATAAACCAAATAATGAGACAATCTTAATACATACTAATTTTGATAAATCAAACATTACTAAAAGGAGACATATTAAATAGGAAGAATTATCATTTCCAGACAACTGGAAAATCGAACAAGTTGTCCCTCTACAACAACATGTTCATAATTATAATAATATATTAGATATTTCTCAGAATAATGAAGGAAATGTTGAAATCAGATTCGATACAAATCTAAAATTATCACCTTTCCAAAAACACAACTCTGTTAGATCATATATTTCACTAATAGAAACAAGAGAAACAACGTTTTCGGAAGAGAAACAACGTTTTCGGAAGAGAAACAACGTTTTCGGAAGAGAAACAACGTTTTCGGAAGATTCAACTCCGATTACAGAAAAGCTGTATATTAATAGGTAAAATATTGTCGGAGAAAATAACACCCACACTCAAACCTTAAATGCATTAGAACCGACAATGTCGAAAATGGACTTTTCTATATATCTAATGAATTATAATTCCATGATAGATTTCAGTACTGGCTCCCAAGCCAGAAAAATTATTTCAAAAGAATTTAAAGATTCGGGTTATACCCAATTCAGGAAATGGTTTTTTGAAAACTTTCATATTTCATAAATATAGCAATTTAAAAAAGAGTTATATGAATTCTACACAGAAAATAATGCTTTAATTTCCTTTACCTCATGGTTTATATGCATTTATGTAAAAAAACTATATAGTTGTTATTGAAAGAAATATAGGCTAAAAACAGGAAAAACATACATAGGTGTATATCCACCTCCGCAAACTTTTTATATTGAAAAAAGTGGAAAAATTATAAATTTTGTAACCATTTCAAAATTAATTGAAAATGTTACACTGCCAATAACTTGTAATCATATTAATAACATGTTTCAACATCAAAATTATACAAATTTGTTCTTAAATATTCTAGGAGAACAATTACAATCCATCGATAATAAGGTTGAAAAAATAATAAGTTCACTAAATGAAATCAAATCAGGCGTCATAAAAATAGTCCCAAAATAAAAAAAAACTTCCATAAGCTTTCAACCTCCTCCAATAATACTTTATTTCAAATTATGACCATTTCAGGAATTAAAAAAATATATATTGAAGAAAAATTTAGCAAACTAAGCATAAAAACTCTGGATAAAGAATTACAATTTGACTTGATTCAGATAAAAAAACAAGTCTTTTCAAAAAATTAATAAATGGGTTGATAAACCCATTCAAGGAAAATTCTATTATAGCATACCAACCTCAATAGTTGTCTTGCATGAAGAGTAATAAAAAAAATTAATAATTTATTTGTTTATATATATATATATATATATATATATATATATATATATATATATATATATATATATATATAAATTGAATATAATAAACTAGTATAACACTCGTACTCATGACTACTTTTCACTACTATTAATTAAGACGTTTTAAGTGAGAATCAATCTTATAATATAATCAATTATGTATTTATATTATTATGTGCAAAATATTCAAAATAATGTTAGCAAGTTTATAGTTACGATAAATAAATAAATACTCAATTTACGCTTAAAAAAAGAAATATCTTGTTAATGTAAATTGTCCAAGATGATGGTAGGATGTATATTAATTAATAGTCGGTGAAAAAAATATTTAATTATTTTTGAACTATCTATATATATTCTTTTGTTTTAAATTGTTTTTATTCTCTTAATATTTCAAATCATTTAAAATATCTTTTTATAATTAATTATTAATTATATTTATGAAATTAATTAATAAATAATATAAAACAACATTTATAAAATCAAAATAAACAATTGATGATCTAGATATTTATAAATAAGTTTTTAGATGAAAAATATGTAACGGTCGTAAAATTTGTTGAGGGTCAATTCAAAAAAAAAAGCTCATTTGAATTCTCGAACGATAAGTGTTAATTAAAATAAAACAAGTTGAACAAACTAATAAAACGGTGTCTTAAGAAGTTCTACTAAATATTATGAGCGACAGTTAAAATTATCTTTAGCCGATGGTTAATAATCAACGCTAGAAAACGTATTGTCAAATGATAATAGATCATCTACACATGGCCGAAATAGTGAGAAATTAATATAAATAATGAGATGAATACATATAAAAGGACATTAATATAAAAGATCAAATTCAGTAACTCTTTATTGAAAAATACAAAATAACTTTAGATTAGATTCTTTCGTTTTTTACTGATGAGAAGGGACAGTCACAAACTCGAGAAATAATCATTAACCCAATCAGAGAGTATGAGAAACAAATGACCTACCAACAATTGAGAATATTATTCGAATTATAAAAATCAAAAACAAAAAAATTAATCCAACTAATTTGGATGCTAAATCGAATAAAACGTAATGGCAACTCAAATATGAGTGATGAAAAGATGAACGAGAACCCCTTGAGTCAGCTTAAGAAACTAAAATATCATAGGTTCGATTCCATTTGGAAGCGTTTTGAGATTAAGATGGGGTGTTTTGAATTTAAGATAAGGTCAATGTCATGGTTGTAGGGTGTCATACTAGTTCTCCTTTAATTCTCATAAAAAAGATGAACGTGACATCCTCCTATGATTATAAAGTAATCAAATGAATCAAGAAGAAATATTTTTAATTTCTTAGAGTTTATTTTTCTAAAGAGAAAAAAAAAAGAGAATTATAACTTTTAATATATATATATATATTTAAAATATTATCACCGTTAATTTGAGTTGAAAAACGACATAGATTTCTCAAATACGTGACCTGTCCATTTTTATTTGTCTAAGTCATACTGCGGAGAAAACTCACATCTTCCTTGAGATAACTTTTTTAGCTCTATTCTCAAACACGATGCAATTATTTTTGCTCTATTTTCAGACAACGATATTTACAAATTATGATGATGACGAGGTTGTTTCTCATTTGCCTTTTTCATATTTAGATATTTTTGTTTGTTTGTACCCAAAATTTTTATCTAAAAAATATTGAGGTTGAAATAGAGAAAAATGTTCAATAGTCGTATAATTATCGCATTAGAAAAATATGGTTAAAAATCCATTTCTACTACTTTTTACCCATATAAGTTCCTTCTAAAATAACATAAAGGCTATAAAGACTAATATTCACTCATATATGTATAGTCCTTTAAATATAAAACTTTTTCACTAACTCTTTTTTTTCCTTTCTCATCTCCATTAATTATTTTCTTCCCCTTAATGGAAGAAGAACTCCCTAACAAGTTTTAAGAAATAATTAGATTTTTGGTATTTAAAATCTCGAGTTAACTCTTAAAATTTTACTTTACGATATTACGATTTCAAAGAAAGTTAACAAGTTTGATTTTAAGAAAACTCTTAATAGATAAAATCTTATGATTTTACAATTACTATAATAAGATTTTACAATTTTATAAGTTTATAAATAATTTCGATTTTACAATTTAATATTATTTTACATTAAAAAACAAATATATATATATATATAAATTAATTTTTTTTATTATTTATTCAAATAACTAAATTAATATAATTAATTTGTAAATATAATTTTTTTTTATAGTTTTGCTTACTTATTATTAATTTTTAATCAATTTTATATATAAATATATAAATTTTCGTTACACTACAAAAGTTTAAGCGTTTTCGTTGAAAAAATAGATTTTGAAGTGAATGCATACAAAGTAAATGGAGGAGAGAAGATGTGTCTGAAGATGACCAGTTGTCTTCTCAATTTGCAACAACATTGTCTAAAATTAGAGTAGAACATATTCTATATGCATAATCGTTTGAGAATGAAGCTAATAAAGTCATTTGAATGTTAGAGATTTGTGCACTTTAAGACTTGGAAAAATAAAAAAATAAATGATATACCACATATATGAGTAATATGTTTATTTTGAACCCAAATTAACTTGGAAAAATAAAAATAAAATGATATACCATATATATGAGTAATATGTGTAGTTTGAACCCAAATTAACAGTATTATGGATGTTTAAGAAGTAAACTCAAATAAAATCATTAAAATGAGATATTTCTATTACTATTTTTGTTTCGTCCTCCAACTTAACTTGATGTCTTATCAACACTTTATTTGTTATGGTTTCCATCTTCACATCTAAGTATATAATTGATTATAATAATTATTTGGGTTATCGTTCACAAGAAATCAATAAATGGATTCAAAGAAACTGTTAGGGTCTCCAAATTAATGCATCAGTCCTAGAATAATTCCAGCACCGTTTCTCGTTCTTATTGTGCACATGGGTCAGTTTCTGTTTTTTGTTTAATAATTCTATTTTTCTTCCCTTTATATTTTTCAAATCGAATTCTGTTATTCTCTAAATAGTTGTAACCGAATATTTTGGGGCAAGACATCACCTATAAAAAGTTGGTCACTCTTCTCCAAGGACCCATGAATGGAATAATGAATGTATGAAATTACTTGTGAAAGTTCTTCACTTCTTCACCCCCCATTTGTCTATTATGTTTTGATTATTTATTTTGGACTGTTTGGTATAGACCAACATTATTTCTTTTCTCACCATTGGTTCTTCTATCCCCTCATCCCAAATTCTCTATTACAAAACCTTCTGTTGCCCTTTGATTATATATTTCACCCGGTCTTAAAGATCAAGAACTTGATTCTTGAAATCAATAACCCATAAACACACCTTACAAAACAAGTCGTAACATTCTTGGTATCAGAGCAAGACGACCCTCAAATGAAAAAAACCCGATAGCAAACAAAGATGGATGCTCTTAAGACCCTACTCGAAGGTCTGACCCAACAATATGCCTCCATGCAAGCTTCCCTGCAATAGTACATGACCGAATAGGCTGCTGTGCACAATGCCTTTCTACAAAATATGGACAGAAGGTTCAATGCCGCTAAAAAACGTTTGACAGCCATTAAAAGTGGTGCGTTTAATAATGGTCAATATCCCCGCACCCGACCCTATATTGATACATTTTGCTACATTCCTTCTCCGAACAAACCCTTCCAATATGGCCAACACTACCTTCCTCCAACCCGGCTCAAAAATTTTAATATTCCTGAATTTGATGGGACTAATTTAGAAGGCTGGCTCATATTTGCCGAGCAAGTCTTTAGGGTGGGCAAGACTAATGATGCCACGAAAATGGACATTGTCCGCATTCACTTTTCAAAAGAGGCAAGAACGTGGCATGACTCATATTTGCAGAACCGTAACCATATGGAAGCCTTGACGTGAGATGTATTCAAGAGAGATCTCTTTCTGCGATTCAGTCCTCCTATACACGACACCCACATGAGACAACGCATGAACTTGAAACAGGTCATTGTTGCCCAAGAAGTAACTTACGGGTCCCTAATGAGCAGCAGGCCCTTGTACAGCGCTGAATCGCCGTTGCTACCCAAACCATGCAATATTAACACGGTCTGGCCAAGCACAAACCAGACAACCGATCCCAAGGAAGACTTGTGTTATACTTGCAATGAAAAATGGGAGCCAAATCATATGTACAAATCCAAAATATTCATGGCCTCGGCTAATCAGCAAGAAGTCCAAGAAGTCCATGAACCAGTCCAAGAATTAGGTTTTTATGACCCACCTTTGCTGCTTGAGACAGGGGACGAACATGTCATTTTTTTGCACACATTCACGGTCCAACAGGGTACCCCTCGGTCGCAGGTCAACATAATACAAGGCAACCAGTAAGAAAAGACCTTGGAAAATTATAATGTTGCTGTCACGGTACAAATAAAGAGTAAGAACGAATACCAAATTGTTTCACTTGTTTTGGAAGACACTCCTGAAAATTTTCAGCACATAATCAAAGGGTTCAATCAGCTATTCCAACAACCCAACAACCGACCACCAGTCAGGAAGGTAATTAGAAGACATGGCTATGTTGTTGCACATGTGTTGTTGGTTCGGAAAAAGGAGTGGGTTTGATTGTTTGAAGACACTCTAAAGTATAATCGAAAGAAAAATGGCCCTTTTGCTGCACCTGGGGTGTTGGGCCGAAGGAAGGACTGGTTCTAGATTTTTGATAACACCCTTTTGTTTGATTGGAGCTGAAAGAAATTATTTTTGCACTAGATGCTGAAGACATTGCAGCAACAAAGGTCAGCTCTCAGCAACAAAAAACTCAACTTTGGGTGCACACAAATTTCTCACATGGGCGAAGTGGAGACTGATGACCCAGCAAAGCTAACGAGTACAAGGTCCCAGCCAGTTCTACTATTGAAAAGGTGTTACCGAAAGTTTTTAAAGAAATGCGATCCTACACTCCGACACTTGCCGGACTTGCTAAAAAGCCGACCGGACAGCAAGAGAAAAGAGTTCTCTTTGAAGATAGGGGCATGCGCATTAGAGGCTAACCAAGCCACGGTCTTTTCGTCGAGGGCGATGAATTTTGAAGGGGGAGATAATATGTTAGGGTCTCCAAATTAATGCATCGATCCTAGAATAATTCCAACACCTTTTCTCGGTCCTATTATGCACATGGGCCAGTTTCTGTTTTTTGTTTAATAATTCTGTTTTTTCCTTCCCTTTACGTTTTTCAAACCAAATTCTGTTATTCTCTAAGTAGTTGTAACCGAATATTCTTGAGCAAGACATCACCTATAAAAGGTTGATCACTCTTTCCCAAGGACCCATGAATGGAATAATGAATATATGAAATTACTTATGAAAGTTCTTCACTTCTTCAAAACCCCCTCCCTCATTTGTCTATTATGTTTTGATTATTTATTTTGGAATGTTTGGTATATACCAACAATATTTCTCTTCTCACTTTTGGTTCTTCTATCCCCTCATCCCAAATTCTCTATTACAAAACTTTTCGCTGCCTTTTGATTATATATATTCCACCCGGTCCTAGAGATCAAGAACTTGATTCTTGAAATCAAGAACCTATAAACACACCTTACGAAACAAGTCGTAACAGAAACATATATTTTTTTACAATAAGAAGTGTCCAATTAAGGTGGTTTAGAGCTACTTAACTAATGATCAACTTAACTCAGATTCATAACCTCTACCAGCATTTTGGATTTCCAAGAAAACCTAAGAGAGACACGTTCACCTCCACGAGGGTAGGGTTTGGATAAGATTCTCTACTCTCAAATTTTCTCTGTTTCTTTGTTCCCTCTTATAAAAAAAAGGGGCAAAACAGTCCTTTAAAAAAAACAACTTTTACGGGAATAAGGAAAGTAGGGAGGGTTCATTAGGACGGATAACTAATAGTCTAGCATCTTTTGGTTTCAATTTCAAATATTTTCTTTCAATACCACCATCGTAACTATGGGTTTTAGAAAAACTTTTATATTAAAAAGAAAAATTTAAACTTATCTTAACTGTATATTGTTATAGTACAAATAATTTCATATTATTACAATGAATTAACTAATTTTTTAAAAATAATATATTGATGCATTATAAATTTATAAACTCATATTTATAAAAATCATACTCAATCAAATAATCGATCAAATGAGACAAAAATTCAATAAAATAGACAATTTAAAAAGGGACTACCCAAACAATTTAAAATTGTCATCCACATTTCACTCGATTTTTTGGAGAGGATAATTAAGATAACTTTTAGTGATTGATTTAAAGAGGGTCCTTCTCCTTAATTTGGTGCAGCTTCCAAGAGTTTGGTAAACATGTACAAAATAAGAAATATTATTTAATTGGTTTTGGAGTAAATATGAATAGAAAAGTATGAAAAACAAATCCCCTAAAATGAAAGACAACCAAATAATAGTGTATAATAAGAAAATAATCCTTCTTTATAAAATTATAATTTGCCTATATAGGGATAGTCTAGGCCCTAGGGCATGGGAAATAGGAATGGCATGACCTTGACTTAAAATAATAAATATAATTAAATTATAATATTAGTTGTTGACGTGTCATTTTCTCAATCTTCATTTAGACGAAAAAAAAAATAGTTTGTGGGTATGTTCGCGGCGGAGAAGTCACGACCAATGTCTTATTGTCCTAAATGATATATATATATATATATATATATATATATATATATATATATATATATATATAACCCCTTAAAAAAATATATGTTTCTCTTATATATTATTTGAATTAATTCACTTAAACCATCAAGCTATTAGAAAAAATAGATAATCACTAATTAAATTGTTTTAACGATAAATATTATATATCTTTATAATATTTCTTAAAAGAATACTAGGATGAATTAAAAAACTAAAAATTACATGAGAACTTTTAGATTTCCCAAATCCTTCTAAATACACTGAAATGTGTAATAAAAAAATTTTCAATTACATGAATGAAGTGGATTCTCAGCCTCGTATAGATCCTGAGTTCGAGTTCGCGACAAGTTTTCTGTTTGTGGAAAATGTACTTAATCCGTTTTCCTATTTTTTTTAATGATTAATAATTTTATTTAAAAATATGTATGGATTCAACCATTTTTTTTATTATATATATATCAAAAATATTATTTTATTCTCTTTTTTTTAAATAGCTTGACATGAAGATTGGAACATGAGATACTAAAATAAAAATAATTTTATTAAATAATTTTTTTTTTGAATTAACTAAGACTTCTCATATAGATTGACCTCTTTTCAAATGGTTCAACAGAGATTCATAATTTATGATTATTTGTTTTACAAAATCTATATTGATTCACGAGAGAACAAATATATTATTATAAAGGTGTAAGTTATAAGAGGATAAAAAGAAAATTATAAAATGTACGTGTCCTTATTATTTAATATATATATATATATAAAATAAATGCGATTGGGGTGTCGGTTGACTTGAAATTTGAAGCTATTAAATTTAACAAATAAAATTAAAAAGAATGTGTATTTATTTTTTATATCTAGAACCTAACCATATAAATAAACAATTTAACTAACTAATTTGAAGAGATTGAATTTAACAAATAAAATTAAAAATAATATATATTTATTTTCTAAAGCTAGAACCTAACCATATAAATAAACACTTCAACTAACTACTCCTCAATGAGTTTTTTACTATGCATAATTTCATATTTTAAAATTAATATAAAATTAAATAAAATAAAATAGTGAATTTATAATAATTTAATTTTTTTGTATTAATTTCTAAAATATATATATAAATGCAGCTTTCTCAAATCACAGAGTCATCTCATGAACCGTTTTTGTTAGAATAAACACGACGGGTTGTTAATATGCGGGTTAACTTGGCCATAAAATTTCAAGTAATTAAATTAAAAAAAAACAAAAATTATATCGAATTTTGAACTAGATTAATCATATAAATATCATTATCACATTAAATAAAAAAAATTATAAATTAATTATAAATATTTTTTTACATTATTTTGTGTGATGAAATATAAATTAATAACTAAAGAAGACAAAGAAATTGAAAACGAAAATAAAACAAACGAAAAAAATCATATTAAAATAAAAATGACAATGTTCTAGTATTTTATTGGAATCTAGACCGAAAATTAAGTTAAAATAAAAGTAAGACACAAATCTCAGATAATTTTCCCGAAAAAAAAATTATTTCTTTTTCTCTCCCTCTACAAATGTGATAGCACATAATATTTATGACTTTGTTTTCCTTATAACTTAGTTACCCAAATCACCTATATAATTAAATAGGTATAATTGATCTCTAATTTATTTTGTAGTTAGTAAAAAAAATTAAACATTTAAAAAAATAATAATTAACTGTACACTAATCATTAAATAAAACACATAAATATACTGGTTTTAGTTTGAACAAGTGTACTTTTACTTAATTTATTTATAATATTTTGAGCTTATATAGAGTCCAACTAGGATGAATTAAATTCTCATAGTTTGGGTTTTCAAGAGAGAGAGAGAAAGGTCAATGGTTATTATTATGATAGTCTTCTTCAAGTTAACAGAGAAATGCAGAAATTTTTGCATGGAAGGGGGAATGTTTCCATCCATGGCGCCAAGTAACTGAATCTACCCGCCACCATCAATTCTCTCTCTCTAATTCAACTGTTCACTGTTCTCTTCTGCAACTGCACTGCTTTCGAGTATTACCTATTCTCTATCCTCTACAAGTAAGTATCTTCGTCTTCTTCCACTTCTCATTACCGATCTACATTTCTCAACAATGGCAGTGATTTCTAGATCAAGCACAGATCTCTCAAAAATGAGACAATACAAGTGGGTTGAGAAGGATATCATCAGTCCAGAGAGAACTAAGGTATGGACGACGGATAACAAATCCAAATCATCGGAGAAGAAAGTAGCTGTTATTTACTATCTCTCTAGAAATGGACAGCTTGAACATCCACATTTCATGGAAGTTCCTCTCTCTTCCTCCTCCTCCCATGGAGGAGGACTATATCTTAAAGGTAGGTTTTTACTTTTACTTTCAATTTCACATATTCATTTGCTAAAGTTATTATCTCTCTTTTGTCTATGGAAACAAACAGATGTGTTTAACAGATTGGATTTTCTAAGAGGAAAAGGAATGACCAACATGTACTCATGGTCATCTAGAAGGTAATAAATAATAAACTGAATCAATCGATGATTTAATCATGAAAATGAAAAGGGTTTAATCGATTGCAATTACAGGGTCTACAAAAACGGATTCGTTTGGCAAGATTTATCAGAAAATGATCTTATTTTACCTACAAAAGCTTGTGAATATATTCTCAAAGGATCTGAGATTCTTCTCAATTCCACCAGCTTAAGGTGATGAATTATTCGATTTTATTAGACTATTACAGATGGGTTTAACTCAATTTGATGAATTGTTTGTTCTTAATCAAAAAAGGTACCCTAAGGCTAAACCCATGCGGTCGTTCGATGAAGACGAAGATTGCAGAAATCAGTCATGGAGGTCCATTGACGACAGTGGTTGTGAATACAGAGTATACAAAACAGATTCGATGAATACAGAAGGAAGTAAAGGTTTGGATGCTGCAACACAGACCAGTGATGGTGATGGTGATGGTAAGAAAGTGTTGAACAATGATATGGGTATGGAGATGGAGATGGAAATGAACAGAGATGAGATTTCGCCGCCATTGTCGTCTTCTAGAACTAGCTTAGAGAGTTGGGATAGTGTAAGTGAAGGAAGAAAGATGGAGATGGAGATGAGATCAGGGAGGGATATTAGGGATCGGGGGAATGGGAATGGGCAACTTAGTGGGAGGATGAAGGCTTCTGTTGTGTTGAAGCAGCTTGTAAGTTGTGGGTCGGTTTCAGTAATGGAATCTGCTTTGTTGAAGAGTAAAGGTGCATCAATGGTGTCTGGAAAGAGTGGACTTGGAGAAGAAAGTGTATGCAGAAGAACAAAAGATTCTGGAAATTAAGTTTTCTTTTTTGATGGGTGTTTATGAAAATTTGAAGACTGGTTTGATACTGAAAAAAGGACAAGAAAGTGGGACATGTTGCATATTCTGTTTGTTTTGGATTTTCTATGTAAAGCAAAATCTATGGGTGGTTTACTTCCTTAGTAATGAGTACTTTTTTTTCAAGTGAAATGTGGAAAAATTATATGTTGGTGGGCCAATCCATGGTCAAGAGGTTTTCATAATAATATAATTGATAATTTTTTAACTAGAAGACAAAAGACTTGTCAACTAACTTGGTCAATTAAAAAGAAATAAGGATAAGATTTCAAAATCAAAAAAAGCCTTTTTTTTTTTTTTTTTTCGATTTTTAATAGAGATCTCCCATATCGTCGTAATAATAACGTTATGGAGTAAGTTGGGATGTAAATGTATGAGTCGACTGCAATCACTAAATGTTTTATAATTTCTTTTGAGTTAAATAGTCCACTATGAAATAATCGTAATAAAGACTCATCTACTCAATTCTATGGAGTTCATATTTTTTTATGTAAACATCCCAACAAGCAGCGATTGACTAAGGTATAGTCTTGATTTGAGATTGAATATATTTAACATATATTGTATTTGTAGCATTCTTGTTAAGTAGAGGTGATCCATATGAAATTGAGTAAATTCAACCTAAATGTTACATTTTTTTTAATACTTTGTTTTATTAAAAACCATTTTATATGTTTTTACTATTCAATTTTGATTTAAACTATTTGGTGGGCTTTATATATGCTTTGAGTTGTCACATATAAGATATATAAGATATGACAAGCTTTACTATTTAAGTAGAGTTCAAAATAGTAACTCAATTTAGAGAAAAAAAATGGATCACAATTTGTATTAGTCTTTATGGTTCATTTAGCTTGAGCTTATTATGAGTTCATTCCTTAGTTTATTGGGTGTGGTCAAGCTCCAAGTAGGCTTCAATTTGAGACATTTTTAATCTCTTTGAAAATTTTATAGTAATTAACTATAGTTTACATCTTATTCATTGTCTTTCTTTTCATTTTACTTTAGATCCTTGTGTCCTATGTTGTTTTGTTAACTACTATTTACTTGTCAATAGTTCTTTAACAAAAAAAAATGTAACTCAATTGGAAGTTGATAACATTTACCACCACTAATAATAGGCAGTGTTGTTAACTTGGTTATTTGTACAAGGAATAGTTTGTTTTCAAATAAACTTGTTCATTTTTTGTTATTGAAAAGTGAATTATTAGGATAAAATGTATTAAATATGTAAATACATAATAATATTTTATAATAATTGTTGTGGGTCATGCTATGAGCTCGTTTGATCTAGGGGTTATTAGGATTTTATCTAGGTTTTGTCCAAATAACCTATGAGGTAAAAAACCAGTTTTTATTTTATTTTTCCCTTTTTACCCTTTTTTTGGTTTTCACTCCTTCTCTCCTCTAACTGAACTTATATATGTATTTAATAGTTATAATTAATAATACAATTAATTGATTCTGTTTCCCAATTTTATTTTATTTTTCTTCACCTCTCTCAATTTTTTTTTTTAAATTATTATAAATTTTTATTTAAAACAAGGTATATTTATAAATTAATTATTTTGATATTTAGATATATTAACTTTATTTTTAATATAAATTATTTATTTAAAAATTTATAATATAGTAGATTATAATTAGATTTAGATTGTGTTTTAAATTTTATTTAAGATAATTAATAAAAAAAATTAAAATGAAATAATTTTAGAATTTAATTTATATTAAAATAAATTAAAATGTAAATAAATATTATATATATATATTAAAATAAATTTTTATTAATATAAAATAAAATATTAATTAGAATGTAATTTAAGTATTTATATAGATAAAAGACTTCATTACTATATAAATAAAAATTTAAATGAATAATGATTTAAAGTTAATTTATATAAAAAAAATTGAATAAATTTCTTTATAAAAATTTAATTTAAATGATATATTTTTATAAATTAATGAAAATAAATTTTATAATATAATAAAATATTATAAGATATATATATATTATTTTTATTAATATAAAATAAAATATTTAAGTAAGAGTAATTTGGGAATTTAATTAATAAATGGATTGATTTGATTTATGATGAGATTGTTGGGTTTTGAGTTTTGAGTTTATCTAAAAAAAAACTCAAAGATCCTTATATTATTTTTACCAAAATTAGAATCTTATCATGATCTGATATGAACCATAGAAAGTTATGACTAATGTACTAAAGGCCCATAAATAATAAAAAATATTTTATTTTATTTTTGTTTGAAAGCAACATTATTTACTTATAGAAACAATTATAATAAGTTTTAAAACTAAATACTATAAGAGAAAAAATATAAAACACTCAACCAACCAAAATTTTAATAACTGAATATTTGTTGTTGAAATTCATTGTGCAGATTTTTTGATATAGAACGAACAAACTATGGATTAATAGACTGATTCAATTCATTTTTTGGATATCAAAAGTGAATTATTAGAATAAAAAATATTAGATATGTAAACACATAACAAAAAATCAACGCGACATTTTCCTACATTAAGATAATAAAAAATTATTTTACCAAAACTAGAATTATAAAAGTTATGATTACATGCCCATAAAAGAAAATTATTTTATTTTTGGTAGAAAGTATCGTTATTTACTTAAATAAGTAAATAGAAACAATTATAATAAGTTTTAAAATCAAATAACAATGAAATCTTAAGTGTAACCATGAATAATTGATGTTGAAATTTGAACTAATGTGCAGATTTTTTATATATAGAGAATGAAACAATCGAAAATGAATGTTTCAATTATCCGAATAGATCGATGACTACTAATCAGAACTATTTTTTATTTTTTATTATTATTATTTTTAAATAAAATTTTATTTTCTATAGAAATTTAATACCATTCATAATATTGATGGCTCCTTAAAATGATTTTTTTTTTTAAAAACACTTTTTAAGATGCTTGATTTAGAAAATCACGATGTATTGTTATTTATTGAAGGAATGACTGACACCTTCTACTCCGGTGGATTTTCGCCATAGCCATTTTGTATAAAAGCTGTAATAAGAACAACAAAGTTGAGAGCGGAAGTAGGGTTACGAATCTGACGTCATTACTATTTTTCCGAAAAAAATAATATTTTTTTTTTCATCACTCATGTACATAGCCATGTTCGGGACAAAAATCTCACGAACATGACCGGGCTTGTCCTAAATGGTTTTTTTTGGATTAAATTGGTTTTTTATCTCTCCTTCCATCCATCACTTCAATCTTTTCAATCACTTCCTTCCTCTATTTAAAATACTATTTACCCTTACCAATTTTTCTGAATTTTAAATTATTAAACTCTATTACCCAGTGGCACGTTCTGTAATTTTTAACAACAGTAGGAACTTAAATGTCTTAAAACTCATTCTATCCAAATAAACTTATCCATATTTCATACATGTTTTTCTGTCACTTTAGCCAAAATAAACCAAATAACCCTATTTAAGGCAAATCATTCTTTCTCTTAAACAATGTCATTTTCTAAAAAAAAACAAATTTAGTTAATCATTTTTTCTCTTATGCTAATGTGACATACAACGGCGATTATGGCGGTTAATTTGATGTTAAATGTACAAGCATTACCTGTATCTCATGAAGTGACACATATATACAAAAAGTAAAACATCACCTCTCTCATTTGTTAATTTTTTTTCTTTTTGTACATGTGACACTTTCTTAATGGATACCTGCACTACCAGTACATTACCCGTACATGTAGCATCGAACTAACCGATTATGGCCTACTTTCCTTATAAATTTCCTTATAAATTTCCTTACCCAATTATGTTAAATTCTTGAAGAAGAATAATAATTATTTTACAAATTCATTTCTCTTTGTACAAACCCAAAAATTATATATTTGAATTAGGAAAAAATAGGATAATATCTTTCAGAAGTAATACAATTTCTTTATTTTATGAAATAATAATAATATTCTTATCAAAAAAAATAAATAAAATTAGACAATTTGAATAGATAATTATGATATAAGGAGATTAGATGAATCAAACTCATTTGTTTACCAAAACAGTGTTTACCAGATCAATCTCTCTCTCTTGATGGTCGTGAAGAATGAAACTAATGAACAATTTGCGTCCAGATACAGAATTATCACACTCTCTCTCACACACAAACACACACAATTTCCCTTACTTCTGGGTTCTGATGCGGGCCACCATTAGAGGTAGCCATAAATCTTCACTCTGCGTGGAAATTTCATGGCCCTGAGCAATACTTCATCAAATGGGTACCCTTCACCGAGAGGTACATGGAGATAACCCACGTCTCTCCTAGCTCCACTGATCTTGTCTCCGTAGCCAATAACCAAAGTTCCTTTTCCATGCCGACGTCAACGATTGGCGGCCGCTCTGTTAAGGTCATTCCTCTTGACTATTCTACCGCACGGGCATCTTCTTCGTCGGCCTATTCTATAGCCGAGAGATGGCGGTCGAAGATTAAGCTGATGACATTTGTGGAATGGATGGATTTATTCTTTCCTTGTTCACGATGGATTCGAACCTATAAATGGCATGACTATTTACAGGTTGATCTCATGGCTGGACTCACTGTTGGTGTCATGATTGTTCCTCAGGTGAATTAATTGTTTTTATTTCGATCATGACAAATGGTTAATTTGATATAAGCTGAGATTTTGTTTTGTTCATATCACCAGTCAATGTCCTACGCAAAGTTAGCTGGGTTGGAACCAATATATGGACTTTGTAAGTTTTTCATCACTTTCTTCTCATATGTAATGAATTTAGTAAGATACATATTCAGAAAATTTATAAATTTTTGATTGCTTTGCAAATCAGATTCTGGGTTCATGCCAGTATTTGTCTATGCTGTTTTTGGGTCATCTCGACAGCTTGCAGTTGGTCCAGTTGCTTTGGTCTCTCTTTTGGTATCTAATGTCTTAGGTAACATAGTAGATTCTTCTGATGAATTGTACACTGAACTTGCTATCCTTTTGGCACTTATGGTTGGGATTCTAGAATGCATAATGGGGTTACTAAGGTACTTAATCATTTTCTTATATCTTAATAACTTCTCTTGTTTTCTTCCTTCCTAGCTTTGAATTCAATTTATTTTATTTTCAACCTGCAGGCTTGGATGGATTATACGATTTATTAGTCACTCTGTGATTTCTGGCTTTACAACTGCTTCAGCCATTGTGATTGCCTTATCTCAAGCAAAATATTTTCTTGGATATGATATTACGAGAAGTAGTGAAATCATTCCAGTGATCAAGAGTATAGTATCTGGAATAGACCAGGTATGCCTTTAGAAACACTTTTTTTGTTAGCTTTCTTGTGTGAGATTACGCTTGGAAATGGTACTTAGTCAAACACAGAGTTTGAAATTTTCATTGATTGTTTCTCATCTGGATCTAGATCTAGAAACATAAGATTCTTTTTTGGAGCTTTGTTTTGATTTCTGCATTGCAATAGATAAGTTTCCACATTTCAACATAAGTTAAATATACAATCACATCTTGATCTATTAATGGAATTGGTTTTTAAAGGTTACTTGAATCTCTACCTTTCGTCTTCCTTTTGTGAGTATATGCTGACTAACATTAGGAAACTGTTATGTACGCCATAAAATTTAAGATTGAAATACCCTCAATGGATGATCCAGATTCAACACAAAGCAAATGCCCTCATTAAACAATCATCTGGGTGTTTCTTGAGAAGCACAATTTATGTGACATAGTTATGAGTTATGACCAATGAAAAAAAGGACACGAGTACATTTATATCACAAGTTCTATTGGCGTATGAGGAGTTGCTAGCGTTGAATCATGCTATTGAAGCCCTTAAGTTGTAATAAGAAGCTCTCATACCATGTAAAAAAAGTTAAAGAAAAGTTACATTGAGAATTTTTTCACTTACATAATAGAGATAATCTATTATAGGATACAGTACTTCTAACATAAGTAGTAATATTCGAATCAAATCTTATGCTGTCCTCAATCAAGCCATATCATATTATGTTATATTATTTTATTCTAATCTAATAATGTAATACAATATTTAATATTTCCACACTTCCATACCCTTACAGGCTTACAGTTTGTATCAGAAACTTTACTCTGATTGTTTTATGATTCCACCATTATTTGCCCGTGTCTTGGTATATGTCAGTCTAAGATAGCTGTAATCCTTAAGTTTCACAAAGTTTACTTTGACATTGAAAAACAGAATAAACCCAACATGGTATAAAATAAATTTTGGTGGTTTCAGAACATTATGAACAAAAAGTGTCGAGGAACTGTTTCTGCCAATATTTTACACGCAAATAACGTTTTTAATATAATTTAGCTAAAATTTTGCACAATAAATCTTATTAAGAATTAATATTGTGCAAGCTTAGCATGCTAGGTTGACCTATTGGCTATGTTATCTTGTGAGCACTGCAATTATTCATTTTATCAGTGGAGGCAAAATGAACAAGTCTTTTCGTTTGCAGTTCACGTGGCAACCTTTTGTCATGGGATCTATCATTCTTGCTATTCTTCTGACCATGAAGCACTTGGTAAGCTTCTTGATTGGTTTCAAGTTGGTTCTTTTGCTCTAGCTTTATATGACATGGTAACAAATTCAAGATTTATGTAGGGGAAAACAAGGAAGTATCTGCGATTTTTACGAGCGGCTGGTCCCCTCACAGCAGTTGTTCTGGGTACAGCATTCGTGAAGATATTTCATCCATCTTCTATTTCTGTGGTGAGGATAGCATTGCTTTAGCTTTAGCCAGATTAGTGGAAACATTTCTCATGAAAATAGAGTGACAATATTTTACCAAACTAAAATATATTTGTTTCTCAAAATGAATTGGCGGGTTCTCATTGGGATCGAGCCATCGAGCCACAGCTACAGATTTACTAAAAAATGCCATTTCCAAATCAATCTAACGTATATTGGATTCCATGTATCGGGCATAACTACTACACTCTTCCAAATAAATAAAGAAAAAAAAATGTTTTTCAACACCTTAATAGTATTGGATCAATCTTTATAGGTAGGAGATATCCCCCAGGGACTCCCCAAGTTTTCTGTGCCTAAGGCGTTCGACCACATAACATCACTGATACCAACTGCACTTCTCATCACTAGTGTAGCAATATTGGTAAGTGCAACAAAGTCATTGTAGAATTTCTTTAGACATATCACTGCTATCAGCTCACTCTATCATTTCTGTTCACTCCAGGAGTCTGTGGGGATAGCTAAAGCGTTGGCAGCAAAGAATGGATATGAATTGGATTCAAATCAAGAGGCATGTTATTCTTGCACTAGGAATAATAGGTTTTACATTTGAAGAGTGAAATATTTGCTCTAATTTGATTGCAAGAGAAACATACTTTGGATTTGTTTGATCCAAGGTTATTTCAAATTAATCTGATTTTTTTAGAAAAATATTGTTTGATGAAAAACTTGATTATTTGGGTCAAATGACCAAAATATCCTTAGTATTATTTAATACTTTTAGAATGGTCATTTTTTAATATTTTAAAGTATAAAGTAAGGGTATTTTGAATGATGATATGATTGTAGAAGCGATTGATGACAAGCCCTTTGTTTTTAAGTTGTGCATTTTTTATGTGCAGTTATTTGGTCTTGGAGTGGCAAATGTGGTTGGATCATTTTTTTCATCATACCCAACCACAGGTGAGATCTTTCAACACTATGAAGACTTAATGATAGCAAGATGATAGAAATTGAAGTATAGTTTCCATTCTTTTTACCTTAAATCCCCGTAGTTATATCACTTAAATAAGATTTTACTGACAACTTTTTCTATGTTGCCGCATAGGCTCCTTTTCCAGGTCTGCTGTCAACCATGAAAGTGGTGCAAGAACAGGCTTGTCTGGAGTTGTTACTGGAATCATAATGGGCTCTGCATTAATGTTCTTGACTGATTTATTTGAAAACATACCGCAGGTTCATCCCTTATTTGCTATTTCTGGTTCTCTATTATTTGGTTGTCACAGAGTTCAGTTGCACAAGCAAAAATGTGTTTTCCTTTTGCCAAGTGTTTTTTTTCCTGTCATTTATTTACTTGTGTAAGAAAAAATTCTTTATTTAGACACTTGTCATAACCTTTCTGCTTAAACCATTTGTGCAGTGTGCATTGGCTGCTATTGTGATTTCTGCTGTCATTGGTCTGGTGAGTTGTACTAACTACAATAATTATATATATGGATGACATTTTTGAAAGAGTGTATTGTCTTGGAATTTGACTCCATTATCAAAGGATTCTATTAGTTCCTTAATTGCAGTTCTAAGTTATTTTTATTAACAAATAAAAGATGGATGAGTATTTTTGCACCATTTTAGTATATTTGCACATTTTGGAAATATGCCAGTTCATCCTTAATATCTAGAGTTCAATTGCAACAACTTTTTCTTCCTATTTAGGTGGATTATGACGAGGCTATATTTCTATGGCGTGTAGACAAGAAAGATTTTGTCCTTTGGAGCATAACGGCTGCAATTACCTTGTTCATCGGTATCGAGATTGGAGTTCTTGTTGGGGTGAGTATGAACTTTCATGATAAAAGTTTGTGATGCCATTTTTTCTGCAGGAACATGCAAATATATAGCATAATCTATATTGTTATGGTAAAACACAGCTATTATTTATTGAAAAGGTTACAACAAATCATCCATCTGTATCAAACATACTTTAATTATCATCACGTTGATATGGAACAGCTTAGCATAATTCATAATTAGGTGTGTGAAAATTAAGGGCTGAATGATGACTACTGATAAGTGTCTAAAAAATTAAATGCTGAATAAACCAAATGAAAATAACTGAATTTTAAGTACTTAGCATGTAAGTTGATTTGATAAAATATGAAACTAAAATATTTAAAAGACCATTTTACCTTTATAGTGACATAATTTAATTTTCAAGGGTTAAAGTTGTCTTTTGTATGCTCAACTATATGTCCTGAGTTAAGTCATGTATAGATTATAATATGCTATGTATTCTAGCTTACTTTGAGCTGAATCTAAAGAAAGTGGTTATAAGTAACACTTCTCATATTGATTATTTTAAATAAGCACTTAAGTTTTCAGATAATGTGATAATCCGTGTTATCAAAATATTCCCATTGTTGACTAGTAAATGATCTCGGCTTTCTCTGCCTTCTTCAGATTTTCAACATTAGTTAAATCTTGTTTTTCATGTGGACTGGATGGACTCAATGGCATGACTAAGAATGGTTTCATTAAAAGATAGATATCCATAGAGAATTGTGCCTTTTGGTGTCTGATTTCAGCACATATAACGGCTACCGAGATGATTGAGAGCTTGGAAAACCATTATTATCTAATTTTGAGGATTTGAAATTGCAGGTTGGCGTTTCACTCGCCTTTGTCATCCATGAATCAGCAAATCCACATGTTGGTGAGCCTTAATTAATTGTTTTTTATTTATTTATTTTCTAATTAGTATATGGTTATTGGTCACTGCTCAGGTTAATCTCTCCCTAGATTCAAAATACAGTTACATTCGTAACTGTTCCAATTCATTATAATTCATGCTATTTTATCCCGTCAAAGTCAATTTATTTAATTTTTATGTTGCAGCTGTCTTGGGGCGCCTTCCTGGCACAACTATCTATAGGAATATTCAACAATATCCAGAAGCATATACATACAATGGAATTGTCATTGTTCGAATTGACGCACCCATCTATTTTGCCAATACAAGTTACATAAAAGACAGGTAGAGATTTTGCTTCCTTTCATTAATCGTGTTGCTAAACATTTCTATTCGATTCTCTTCATCATCTTGTTGAAAATATCAGATTTCCTAATCATGAATGAAGTCTTGATAATGATGAATTTTCCACATTATTATGTGCCAGGCTAAGAGAATATGAATTTCATTGCAAGGATGATGGATTCACAAAACGTGGACCAGAAGTTGAACAAATCCATTTTGTTGTTATCGAGATGGCACGTAAGTAAAATAAAATGGGGCCTTTTTGAAAACTTACAATCATTGTCCCAATCACTTTTGAAAATTGTCAAAATGAAAACTTTTTTGCTACCCTTTTCAGCTGTAACATATATAGATTCAAGTGCTGTTCAGGCATTGAAAGACTTGCAACAGGAATATGAATCACGTGATATAAAGGTTTCCATCTCATCTTCAATCTATTCAAATCTTTTCATTTCTGAAGTATAAATCTATGGTACTACTGCTTACTACAGATGGCCATAGCGAATCCAAACAAAGAAGTCCTGATGACACTATCGAAATCTGGATTGGTTGATAAGATTGGAAAAGAATGGTGTTTCGTGAGGGTACACGATGCAGTTCAAGTCTGCCTTCAGCATGTTGAGAATTTACTAGGAACGCATAGGAACCAGCAGCCGCCATTAATGTCGTGCCAAGAAACCGGAATAATGGTAAAGGAGAAGAAGACAGTTGAGGATGTTTCTAGCAGCAGCTCTAAGTTTCTGTCGGGTGACAGAAGAAGTTATTCAGATGGACCAAAAGATGTGGAATCACAGATGGAGCCATTGATATTCAAGAAGCCATAAAAATCTGAAAACGGTTTCATATTTTGACAGTCAATTTAAGTATATATATATATATATTGTTTATTTCATCCACCCCTAGTTAATATCTGATTCTTTGGAAGCATCTTATTTGTCAATTCGTGGTTATATTTTGTATTATAGATAGGGTTACCAGGTTTGGTTAGTTCTGTTTTTTGCTAAATAAAATTATTTATCCTCTATCACGAAAAACATTAATAGACAGTTTATCTTATTTTGCTTGGGTATATTTTCTATTTTAATTTAGGGAAGGTCCTAACTCGATTTGTGTTTGGGCTGACATTTCTTTTGGGAACTGTTATTTTATAGACTATAATATGTGAAAAATTAACGGCCTTGTTACTGTTTGGGACTCCAAATTTGAACGTTTTTATATAGGCTCGAACTTTGATTTGAGTCATTTGGGACTCGAACTTTAATAGTCCAATCACTGTAAAATGACGGCTGTGATATAATCTGAAAAGACAAAATAGCATGTCAATAAAAAATTAATGGATCAATCGGCCATTTAGTATTCAAGCCCTACATTGGTAAAAACGTTCAATATATCGGAATAATCGACAGTTTCAGAAACCGACAATTTTGGGTTCGGTTAAAGTAAAAATAATCATTATAACTCGTAATTAGAAAGTTACGAAATTTTCGCTAATTAGGAACAAGAGTTATGATAAGAGTTATGATAAATGAATAAAAGATTAGGTTTTTCAACCATTGAATATTTAAAAATAAAACAAAATATAATAAAATGTTCCCAAACTATAGTTCAGTTTCACTAACAAGAAATTGAATTACACATGAAAAAAAAAAAAGGTATTATTATACTAAACCAATTTATATTGTCACGGGCTCAGTCTTTTCACTGACGATCCGTGCGGCACTAGTTACGATCTTCGCAAGAACGAGTAACTAGTCAGCCTTTCTCGACGCAACACTCGGCGTTTAATAGAATTGACACAAGAATTCTAGAGAGAGAGTAACTCTTACAAAAAAATAGTAGTATATTACTCGAATACTTGGTGATTTACAATGTAATACCTCACAGGTATTTATAGGACTAATTCTAGCTGTTACATTGATTGTGCACTAATTTAGGGATTCCTTATAATTATCAATCAAGGACATTCCTAATTAAGGACATTCCTTTTATATATCAATTAGTGATCCACTAATCAAGGAATTCCTTTTAACTCTCCATTAGGTGCGCTAATCAAGGACCTTCCTTCCAGCTTCCTTCCAATCTAGAATCTTCCTTGGGTTGGGCTTAAGAGGGCTCAAGCCTCCTCCTCTTCTTGGGCCAGGAGGATTGAGCCGTGACATTCTCCTTAAGCCTCCTCTTCCTGGGCCAGGAAGATTGGGCTGTGACATTCTCCCCCACTCAATCTGGCGACGTCCTCGTCGCTTTCTCCTTGTAGGCTTGGATGATGTCTCCACATGAGATAAAAGTTTTGAGCGACGTGCTGGCTTTCTAACCCGTTTCTTCTCTAAGAAAGGGCCTTCGTATTGCCTCACAAGCCCCTTATGAATTTTGGAAAATTGTCTCTCTTGATGGAGGAGAAGTTTTATTATCACTCGGTTTCCTCCGAACTCCAAGTGTCTTCTCTTCTTTTCCTCCCATTTCTTCATTCTTTTGGCGATCTTGGCTATTTCGCACTTCTCTTTCTTGAATGGAAACTCCTCTGGTTGCCTCTTCAATTCCTCCAATTTGGAAGGTTTAATGCGATAAAGAACCGTCGCCGATGGTTTAGTACATTTGACTAACTCTTCTCTATTCTCCACCTCTCTCTTATGGTGGAGTTTCTCTGATACTCCAGCGGACATTACATCGTGACCTTTCTCTAGGACAATTGTAACTTCTGGATGTATCTTCTCTTTAGACACAGTTTTTTCATCTTCTTTCACAGTGACAAAAGATGATGGGTAGGTGCCCTCCGCACCTTTTGAGAGTTGCATGGCAGATAGGTGCCTAGTTTCTCTCTTGCCCTCTCTTGTTAAAGGTATTGTGCGAGTATTACCTTGCTCTAGAATGTACATCATATTGGCAGAAGGGAGTAGGATGGCATTTACCTTGTCTAGGAACTCTATGCCGAGAACCATTTTGTAGTCATCCATGTCGATAATGGAGAAATCCAGAAGGCCGGTCCACTCCCCCAAGTTGATCTTTACATTACGAGCAACTCCATAAGTCGCACTTGGTGCCGAGTTGACTGCTTTAAGCCACCCTTTCTCTTTAGTGTACTTAATCCCCAGTCTTCTCGCCTCCTTTACCTCTAGAAAATTGTGGTTGGCTCCCGTATCCAACAAAGCTTTAACCATGTGGTTTCTTACTCTAGTTTCCACAAATAGTCGTCCTTTCTTCGCGGACTTTGACTTATCAAACTTTGCTGTAACGGCACTAAGTAGGTTTAACGACCCCAATCGAGCTTCATCGTGAACGCGTTCTTGATCCTCCATCAATGCTGATAGTTTATTCTTCATAGGGCACTCTCTTGCTTTGTGCGGTCCTTCACAAAAGAAACACTTTATCCGGGGTCTCTCTACATGTTTCTCCTCCCGATCTTCTCTACCATTGGGTTTGGTAGACTTAATTGGGTCTTCATTGTTGTAGATATGGTTTCCACCATTTTCCCCATTGTCAATCCTCTCATAGATCGACTTTGGTTTCTCTTGCCTTCTCATTTCGAAAAGGGATTCAGCCACGGCAATAGCGGTGCTTAGATCTTGGACCCCACGTCGTTCCAACTCCAGCTTCGCCCACATTTGTAGACCATCAGTGAAGGCAAACAAGGCTTCGTCGTCTGAGTAGTTAGGGATTTCAAGGAGAGTAGCGATGAACTCCTTGACATACTCCTTAATACTCCCTCTATGTGAGAGTCGCCGCAACTTGGCCCTTGCTTCTCGAATGGCGTTTTCAGGATAGAACTGTCTCTTAAGTTCCTCCTTGAATTCACCCCAGGTGTTGATAGAACACGTACCTCTTTCAATGTCGCTACTCCTTCGTCTCCACCACAGCATTGCGGTGTCTTCCAGGTATGTCGTGGCAGTATCTATCTTCCTCGCCTCTTCTACTAGGCCGAGTGCTTTGAAATACTGGTCCAGACTCCATAAGAAGTTGTCGATCTCTTTTGCATTCCTCTCGCCTAAATACGCTTTAGGCCTTGGAACATCTATCCTTATCGGATTGTGGACTCCTACAGGCGCACGTCCGCACTCTTGCGCAACCGCCTTCTTGAGTAACGCCACATCCTCTTCAGTGGCTTGTAATTTAGATGACATTACCTCGAGTTTCTCGGTCAAGGTCCTGATTTCACCAAGGAGGGTCTTCTCCACGATCTGAGCTTGCTCTTGACATTTGGACAAGCCTTCGTTCAGGGCACCTTGCATTCCTCCTCGGAGCTCGTCTCTCTCCTTCTCAAGCTCGGCAATGCGTTCCTCTAGGTCCCCGTCATTATCTTGTCCGTACGCCACGGTGAGTTCTACCTTCTCCAACCTGGCGATGATGTCAACGATAGCGTCTCTTGATCTTTCTCTTTCTTTGGTAGCTTTGGTTCCTCCCGCCTGAACTTTGCGAGAGTTCCTACCATCTTCTCCGGTCCCGTGGGGAAGATTCTCTACTTCGTCCACGACCTTTGAATTTTCTTCTGATCTCTTCGTCATTTCAGCTCTGATACCAATTGTCACGGGCTCAGTCTTTTCACTGACGATCCGTGCGGCACTAGTTACGATCTTCGCAAGAACGAGTAACTAGTCAGCCTTTCTCGACGCAACACTCGGCGTTTAATAGAATTGACACAAGAATTCTAGAGAGAGAGTAACTCTTACAAAAAAATAGTAGTATATTACTCGAATACTTGGTGATTTACAATGTAATACCTCACAGGTATTTATAGGACTAATTCTAGCTGTTACATTGATTGTGCACTAATTTAGGGATTCCTTATAATTATCAATCAAGGACATTCCTAATTAAGGACATTCCTTTTATATATCAATTAGTGATCCACTAATCAAGGAATTCCTTTTAACTCTCCATTAGGTGCGCTAATCAAGGACCTTCCTTCCAGCTTCCTTCCAATCTAGAATCTTCCTTGGGTTGGGCTTAAGAGGGCTCAAGCCTCCTCCTCTTCTTGGGCCAGGAGGATTGAGCCGTGACATTCTCCTTAAGCCTCCTCTTCCTGGGCCAGGAAGATTGGGCTGTGACAATATGCATGAAAAAAAAGGTAAGATTTTACCAAACCAATTTATATGCATTTTATTTATTATTTATTATTATGATTGTTATTTGTTATAAAAAAAACAAATTTTTATGTATTATTTAACAATTACTTTATGAACAACTAAAATTAATTGTTCAAACCAACCTAGTCTCATTCATTAACCAACCAAATCAGTTTTTTTTATTAATAGATCGAAGATGAGGTTTAACACTTATTTTTTTAAAATTAAAATATGATCAAAACAAAATTAAACACATAACCTACCAACACTTAATCATTTCATCAGACCTAAAACTTTATAAAGAGACTTATCAGTTTTCAAAGAGCTTGTTGTGATAAAATTATTAATCACTAAAAATAAATAAATAAAACTTTGTGCTTACAAAAAGAGCTAAGATTGGGTTTTTGAGTTTTTTTATAACAAGATTTTACCGTTTTTTAATATAATTTTTCTTTTATTTCATTGGACTGTAATTTTACTTTTAATTATTCATTTAGTTAACTAAAATACAAAATTACTTTTCTTTTAATTTATTAAATTTTAAATAAAATTTTTAAATTTTAATAACTAAACTATTTTAAAACCCAAATTTCATACTTTTAAATATATTTTTTAAAAAAACAACAAAATGTTCTTATCAAAATAACATTTAAAAAACTAGTTTTTGACCTCCGGTAATGAATAATTTCTCGTTGCGTAATTACAACGATAAAATTATCACAATCAATAGTCTCATAATTCGGTTTCTAAAATCGTAGTAAATAGTTAGGTTATAAATGTGAAAAAAATAATGTAAATAATGTTAGGATTTGGATCCTCCAAATTTGATCTGTTTGTAACGATATGTAAAAATGAAAGAAGAAGAACACATGAAAACACAAAAACACAAAAACACAAAAACACAAAAACACAAAAACACAAAAACACTCAAATGAGCTACGTTCTCTTCATCCGCCACCAGATTTCACCATAGAGAAGGAAACTGAATATAAGGTTTTTGCTTCACACTTTATCTCTCTAGAATTCTGTCTTTTCAATATAAATCCTTAACAATAACATATTTATAGGGTAAACATTCAAGTAATAAAACCTGAATAACTCTTTGTCGCCCAAGCCCAAGCCCAAACTCAAACACAAACCCAGTAAACTCTAATTAACTTTTAGAGTTTATTATAAGTGTAGGCTCCATAACTCAATAATCTCCCACTTAGAGACTAATTTCATCTTCTCTCAATCGGTAGTGGCTTTCCATCTAGTGTCTTAATGAAGAAAATCAACTAAAGTTGAACACAACATCAGTTTCTCGCTTGTCACAACTTTCGTCAACATATCAACTGGATTCTCACTCCCGGAAATCTTCTCAAGAGCTAACACTACATCCTCTAAAGTTGATCAGATGAAATAATAACGAACCTGTAAATGTTTCGTCATGCCATAATAAACTTGATTATTTGATAAATGAACGACACTCTAACTATCACATCGTAACACACTTCTCTCGTAGTCTTGACTAAAATCTCGCAAAAAGGGTTACAACCACATCATCTCCTTAGCAGCCTATGTCACAATAACATACTCTGCATCGCAACTAGAAAGAAAAACAATTTTTTGTAATTTTGAAACCCAACTGATTGTAGTACCTTCTACAATATAAATGTACCATGTTGTTCTTTCCTACTATCAACATCACCACCATTGCTAGCATCAACATATCATTCAAAACCCATATTAGACTTTAAAAAACACAAAGCAAGACCCCATACTTCCTCTTAAGTATCGTAATATCCACTTTACTGCTTCACAATGTTGTCTATTCAGGTTGCTCACGAATCTGCTAACAACTCCCACTACATGTGCTATGTTTGGTCGTGTACAAACCATCGCATACATAATACAACCAATGACAGAGGCATACGAAACAATGACCATGTAATTTTTCTCATCCTCTGTTGAAGGTGACTAATCTTTAGATAGTCTGAAGTGACTAGTTAAGGGGGTAGTAATTGGTTTTGCATCATACAAGTTGAATATGTTAAGAACTTTATTCACATATTCTTCTTGTGAAAGTTTGAGAACTTATTTATCCTTGAAAATTCTCATCCCAAGCATTTGTTTTGCAACACCCAAATCCTTAATTGCAAACTTCTCAGACAACTCTTTTTTTAGCTTGTTAATCTCATACAATCTTGCTCCAACAATCAACATGTCATCAACATAGAGAAGTAGAATACTATATGATTTATCAAACTTCTTGATATAACAACAATGATCAGCTTCACACCTCAAAAAATTGTTACTTTTCATGAAACTATCAAACTTCTTGTACCATTGCATTGAGCCTGTTTCAAACTATACAAACTCTTTTGAAGCTTACATACAATCTCATCTTTTACTTTGATTTTAAAGCCTTGTGGTTATCGCATGTAAATCTCTTCATCCAAATCACCGTGAAGAAAAATAATTTTGTCATCCATTTATTGAAGATGAATGTCCTATTTCACAACCAAACTCAAAATAGTTCTGATTGTCATCAATTTGACCACTAGAGAGAAAATCTCATTGTAGTAAATACATTCCTTCTATTGAAGTTCTTTCACAACCAACCTTGCCTTGTACTTCATGATTTTATCATGTTCTCTTTAATCCTAAAGATTCATTTGTTGTGAAGTGCTTTCTTTCCATTTGGTAGCTTAGTGAGCTCCCAAGTCTGATTCGACGTCTAAGAGTCCATCTCATCTTTCATATCATACTCCCATTAAATAATTCATCAGATTGTATTGCTTATTCATAGCATTTAGGTTCGTCTCTATATGTCAACAAGATGTAGTTTAGATATGGGAACCAACTCTCGACTGGTTTCGATTCTTGACGATTTTCTAAACTGTATAACTGGTGTTTGTTGATTTGCCTATAGGGTCACGTTCTCAATGATTTCATCTTCAACAACACATCGGTCTTTTTCGATAGTCGGTATATATTCAGAAGAAAATCTCTCAAATCGACTATATTAGTCTCTTCCAATTTAGAATCACCATCTAATGTCTTCCCAACACAATCTTTGTAGAGAATATATTTATTGAAGATAACGTTCTTACTACTATAAGAACTAAAAATCTACACATCAATTTATAAAATTAAAATAATTATTTTAATTTATTTTTGAATAAATAAAATCAAAATAATTAACCCTAAGGCCAAAACCTAATTAAAACAAATTAATTAGATTAATTATTGTGATAATTCAAGCCTAATTAATTAAGGAAAATGACAAAAAAAAAATATTTTTTTTGGAATAATTGTTGTACTCATTTTATCTTAAAATAATTTTAAGAAAAAATCAAGTGATTAAAATAAATAATTAAGGATGAAGTGAGTTACCCATTCCATCCCCAAAAATTATTTATTTAACCCAAAAATATGCAAAAAAAAATTGGTAAAATATTTTCTATATTTATTTTAATATTTTGTGTATATAAAAAGATCAAAATTAAAACCAAAAGAGTGAAAGAAAATCAATTTCAAACAAACCCTTAAGGTTTTCAAAAATAAATAATCTGTAATTGGGTGTAACCGAATATATAAAAATCAATAATTCCGGAACATCGTCCTTTGGATGGACACTGGATTTCCATCCAATGCCTAAGAAGCATCTGCGTAGTCCGCTGTAGCAAAGACGCGCGTGCTCGAGAACCAGACGATCGGCTAACGCCTGTTAGCCGAATCGCTAACGAAATACCCAAACACCAACAGTAATGGATGAACCGTTGACGGAACGCGTTAAAGTGCATGAAACAACGCCGTTTTGATCTCCACCATTTTCTTCTTCGTGATCACCGGAGGGATAAGGATGCAGTCCCATCTTTGATTTCTCAAAGATAGAATACAACCTACAATAAACCATTTCGGCTAATTTAAAGGCTGAATGATCACCCTACCATGATGATCATTTCTCATACATCAATAAGGATGATTCATCCCTATTTCAGCAAATGGCCGAAAGAACAACCAAAATGCCATTAATGGCTTTTTACTGATTCGATCCACTTGAAGCTTCCACCGACTTAGATATGCTAAAAATATCCTCTTAAATCATTTTGAAAGGAATGTATAACATCTCAAGTCCTGAATCAAAAGTTTTCTAAAATCTGCCATCGAAGCTCAAAGTTTCTGATTTTTCGAAAATTTTGTGTAAGACTCTAAAGCTTGGATCCAGGCATCCCAAAAGCTTCCCTAAGATCTAATAAGTGCTCTCCAATCCTTGGTAAGCTTACAATCATCCATCAATTCATACTTCTAGTTTGAAATTGAAATTTTTATATTTCAATTTTCATAAGCTTGTATCTTGTCTGGTTCTTAAATTTTATGGTTGAAAATTGATCTTATAATTAATGAGCTTTCTGTGAAAGCCATAACCTATCAATCAGTCTTAAAAAGAAAAACTCAAATTTGAATTAAAAAAATAGGTTTACTGTTCTTGTGCTAATTCTCTTGAATCACAACCCATAAAGCTTTCCAACATAATTGTAATCATGTCTGAAAATTGTTTGGATCATGTTTGATCCTTCCCAATCATGTTTGATCAAAATAAAAAATTTCAAAAATAATTGAAAATTTGAGTTCTTAATTTGATCAAAACAAACAACCAGTGTTCTTGTTTTGGTACCAATAAAGTATATGAGATATAATGAAACTATTAGATAACTAATTTCTCCTCAAAACAGTTTTAAAACAAAAAATTCAATTTTTGATCACAAACTATTTTGAACGATTTAATCATCATCTAGTCGATTGATACATTGAGATGATGATCAACATATTTTTGGAAACTTTGTGAAGATACTCAAACCCTTGGATCAAAGAATCCAAACTAAAAAAAGAAAATTATAAAGCCTGCACTTTTGTGTTCTTGAGGATAGAGAGGTCCGACCAACAACCATCGGTCCAGACTAAGACCTAAGACCGAGAAAATTCGAACTCAGGACCGAGAGGTCCTATCGAGAAATTTGATAGGACCGATAGGTCCGATTAATGTTCTTGAGCTAGGACCGAGAGGTCCGACCAATGATTTTTATATCCAGGACCGAGAGGTCTAACATAGGACCAACATGTCTAAACTTCACTAGTGAAAAAGGGGTCAAAACCGAGAGTTTTTACTCTCGGTTTTGACCCCATAACTTTCGGTATAGACACATTACCGAAAGTTTTGGTAACTCTCGCCATCCCTCGGTATTGACCCTTTCGTTAAAAACAATTGGGCATTTACCGAGAGATATCGTAGAGTTTTCGGTTTAGATACCCTAGAGTAAAACCGAAAGGTAATTGAAAAACTTCCAGTTTTTTCACAAAGAGAAAAACCGAGAGTTTTACAAATAACTCTCGGTTTTACACCTTAGGGAAGAACCGAAAGTCTTCTATTAACTTTCGGTTTTTCCATTTGAAGAAAACCGAGAGTTATTAGAAAACTTTCGGTTTTGCCACAAAGAGGAAAACCGAAAGTTTTCATATAACTCTCGGTTTTTCCATTAGAAGAAAACCGAAAGTTTTCATATAACTCTCGGGTTTTCCATTTGAAGAAAAACCGAAAGTTTTTCAATTACCTTTCGGTTTTTCTTCAAATGGAAAACCGAGAGTTATATGAAAACTTTCGGTTTTTCTCTTTGTGGAAAAACCGAAAGTTTTCTAATAACTCTCGGTTTTCTTCAAATGGAAAACCTAAAGTTTTACATAACTCTCGGTTTTTCCATTTGAAGAAAAACCGAGAGATTTCAATATTACTTTTGGTTTTTTCCCGTAAAATTTTAAAAATGTGCTGATTATTTTGCTCGCAACCAAAACCTCGCAACCAAAACCTGTCCAGCCAAACCAATATATCAATAATAAAAGAAATGACACATACATTAAACGATCACATTAAATGATCATTATCATTACAAAATTCGCAACCAAACTAATAATCCAAACAATCTGTTATAAATTCAAATTGACACAACTACTAATGAAAACATGTCTTGAATCGAAACAACCTTAGCTTGTGGGGGGAAGAGGTGGTTGTTGCCTCATAAACAATTCGATTCTCTCCATTCTTGCATTCATCTCTAACTTCTCTCTCTCCATTATTGCATTTGTTTCTTCTTTTTCCGCTTGCATTTGTTGAATTGTGCGCATTCTTTCTTCGTCCCTCTTCTCCAGTTCCTCCAGCTTGAGCTTCATTATTTGATTCTCTTCTAACAATTGCTCATTGTTTCGTTGTGAACTTTTCCAATTCGACGATCCTCATGAAAGTGTGTGGGCCGGACGCTTGATCCCATTCCGAACACTATCCCGTGTTTTTGTTGTCCGAACACCCTCTCTGTCAATTTAAAATCAGATATTCCAGGTTCGTTACTAACAACATCCTCCATCTCAACCTGCACAATTGAAATAAAGTATCATTTCTATAATAACAAACTAGGCATATTCAATTCACTTACAATTTTCTCTTGCACGTGTTCATCTGGGACGGGTGTTGGGTTTTCTTTTGTCGGTTTTGGGGTACGGGTCCTTTTGAATACTTCAATGACAGACGGTGCCCGTCCCATTTCAATCGCCTGTTGAAATAAATGATTTATATAATTAATAACAATCTTTAGATTAAGTTATTACAAATAATGTACTTACCAACTCTTCTTCAATTTGTGCAAACGGTCTACTTCCCGTACGATGTGGGAATTTCAGCTTCTTCCCGTTAATCATATTTGTACGACTGTTTTTCTGTATTTGAAATAAAAAATGAAGTTAGATTAATTAATATCAACTTTTATTTGAATTATGAAACCGTACCTTAAATTTTTCCGTGAAGAAATGGTTGCGACACACAAACTCCCAATCATCTCGATCGTAGTCTAGTGGAGGATTAGCCAGTACCGCTGCCTCGTCTCCTTTGTAGAAGCGGATATATGCCTTGTTCAAATCTGACCGCCATCTATCCCATATCTGATTGGCGTGTCCCAATCCGGTCTTTCGAAATGACTCAATATCACCATTAGTAGCTTCGAACGGATCCTTAAAAAAATAACATCCAAATGTTAAAAATAATTATTTAATGAGTAATGTATAATCAAGTAATAAGTATTACCTTGATAGCAGTCCAAAGTGAATCCAATTGGTCTGCACTTAATGCCTTCCACTTTAGAAGACGGTGTGAGACAGCTGCGGGGTCCCGGATAATCGACCCCATATGTCTAGACCATCGTGTTCTTCCCACGTCTGCACCGCCTGGCCTCCCATCATTCTCTCTAAACGTAAGAGGAATCATTGTCCCCGCTACCCTCTTAGATAGCGCAATATTCTTGTTCTTCCCCCGTCTCTTGCGGGCAGAAGATTCTTCAAAATTATCAAAATCATAATTAGATATGTGAATCAATTGAAACAATAACTAATTTGTAAACGAGTTACCTATCGATGATGGGTCGGGAGTGGAACCGTGCTCCTCCTCGTCATCCTCCTCGATAGGCTCCTCGAGACCCTTGTCTTCAGCCTCATTGTCATCCACCATATCAGGAAACGTACTCTCTATAAACTCTTCGAGCTCCGTAGCCTCAACATCCTCGTCTATTGTGGGAGAAGTAGCTATCGGGACCACAACAATAGGTGGTTGGTCTCTAGAAGACGATCCTCGGAGCCTTAATGTCTTTGATTGGGCAAGTAGGTTTTGGTAGCTTTTATCCAATTTCTTTGGTATTTTCCTCATACTCTTCCAAGTTGTTTTAGGACCTTCAGACATTCTTAATGCACACCATTAATAAAAATGAGTGAATAATTGAAATAAAGTAGTAATAAGAATGAATATAAAGTAAAAAACATAAATCTACCTAATTAATTAATCTGAATTATATGTTTGTAAACCGCAGTTTTATTTTTGTCACAATCTTCCAACCGGGTCGGGCTAACATATCAGGGGCGTAAAATACTTGTTTCGCTTGACTCGCCAATATATACGGGTCTTGACTTTGGGTTTTCAAAATTCGGTTTACATTTACACTTACGAAGCCATATTTATCCACTTTCACTCCTAGTTCCCCCGAGTGTGTATCAAACCACTTACACTTGAATAAAACAACTCGTTTGTGAGAAAAGTATTGTACTTCGATTATATCCGTTAAAATTCCGTAGTATGACATAGTTTTAGACCCGTTGTACCCCTCAACAACCACCCCACTATTTTGAGTGGTCAAACCTTCGTCGTGTTTTTCTGTACAGAATTTGTATCCGTTTACTTTACACCAAACATACATAGACGAGTACATACTTGGACCTTCTCCTAAGATCTTGAGGTCTCATGATATGTCGTTAAATTCTGCTAAATGGGCGACCGATATATGTATCCAAAATGAAGTTGTTAAAATGAATAAAAAGAGTTAGGATATATGGTTTATAATTTACTCACTCGATGATTGAAATAGGCGGCAAACGTTTCTCCATTGGACTCGTTGTTATTGCAATACTGCATATAATCTCTACAAATAGATCGAATATTAAATAACACACTCTTTAATGCTAATTAGTAACAGCAACATAGAATCTTACATGTAAAAAGGTTCTGCTTCGGGACAATTTTTCAAAATGTAAGAATGAGCTGTCACTTGATCGATATAATCCAAGTTGTATATTTTTCCGTTAGATAGGTCTTCCAACGATGCAAATATTGAAATGCCCGAGATTTCAGGTTGTGCATTTTCTTGCTCTTCTTCCTCCATATACCTGACACATAAACTAATACTCTCATTAACAAGATAGCTCTCTCTTATAGAGGCTTCGGGGTGGTTATTATTCCGCAAATATCTTTTCATTGTACCCATGTAATGTTCAAACGGATACATCCATCGATACTGAACAGGTCCTCCAAGCAAAGCCTCAAATGATAAGTGAACCGATAGATGCATCATGATGTCGAAGATTGACGGCGGAAAAATCATTTCAAATTTGCAAAGTGTCAATGTAATATCCATGTACAATTGTTCGAGGTCCTCTTGAATCAACTCTTTGAAGCACAACAACCGAAAGAAACGACACAAATTTACTAACGCATCATACACATTATCTGGAAGTAATCCACGAGTTGCTAAAGGAATAAGATATTCCAATAAAATGTGACAATCATGACTCTTTAATCCCGAAATCTTTTTCTCTTCCAAATTTACACAACCGCCTATATTTGAGCAAAAACTATCAGGCAACTTGAGATCTTTCAAGAAGTTACAAAGACGTTTTTTATTTTCGGATGTCAAAGTGAAAGGCACTTCTGGATAATGAACAACTCCTTCATCATTTATAGGATGTAACCATGATTTTATGCCTAAGAGTTGTAAGTCTTTACGAGCTTTAGGACCATCCTTAGTCTTCTCTTTCACATTCATTATTGTTCCCAACACGCTATCACAAATATTTTCCTCAATATGCATCACATCCAAATTATGTCTCAATAATAGTGATTTCCAATAAGGCAAACGGAAGAAAATGCTAAGTTTGTTCCAATTGTCTTCCCGCGTTTCATGATATATCTTGGTTTTTTTTGCTCAGATCCGTACTAAGAATTATGTCTTCTAGGTCTCGTGCTTGCTCGTAACTTTCTTGCTCCGTTAACAATCTAGGGGATCTCTATAACCAGTTCGACCATCAAACGACTCTTTATTCCTTCTGTATTTGTGCTTCGGTGGAAGGAAGCGTCTATGACCCAAGTAACATTGTTTGGAACCATGAACCAATCGAAGAGATACTATGTCGTTGTTACAACAAGGATAGGCGAATTTACCTTTCGTACTCCAACCTGATAAATTCGTGTAGGTGGTAAAGTCGTTAATGGTCTACAACAACGCCGCTCACATGTTAAAGTATTGCGAGGTGTGTGCATCAAACGTTTTCACACCAGTTTGCCACAGTTCATGCAACTCTTCGATCAATGGCTGGAGAAATATGTCAATTGCATCTCCCGGACTCTTTGGACCCGGAATTAACATAGATAAAATGAAATTGCTAGAATCCATGCAAGTAGTGGGTGACACATTATAAGGAACGAGAATAACCGGCCAAACACTGTATGATTTTTTCCCATTTGCAAATGGTTGAAACCCATCGCTTGATAAACCCAGTCTTACGTTTCGAGATTCCGACGCAAAATCTTTATAATTTTCATCAAACATTTTCCAAGTTAAGGAATCAGCGGGATGTCTCAACGTATCACTATCAACTCTTCATTCTTTATGCCATCTCATCATTGGAGCCGTTTTTGAGGACATGTATAGTCTTTGTAGTCTTGGTATTAAAGGGAAATATCTCAACACCTTTTTTGGAATGAATTTCCCATTTTGCTTCTCTCGAACTGTACCACTTGTTTGGTCGACTTTCCATCTTGAAAGACCGCAAACTTTGCAAGAGTCTTCATTTTTGTCGTCCTTCCAAAATAGCATACAGTTGTTCTTACATGCGTCTATCTTGTCATATTTAAGCCCGATATCAGTAATGAATTTTTTACTTTCGTAGTATGAGTTTGGCAATTGAGCGTCAATCGGTAATATGTAGTCTTTAAGCAGACGCAGCAACATATCGAACGAAGAATTTGTCCATTGACATACATTTTTTATGTGAAATAGTTTCAGTAGTGCCGATGATTTCGTTATTCGAGCACCTTCATCTAATGGCCGTTTGTAATCATCAAGCAATTTATAAAATCTATGCGCATCTTCAACTGGTTCATCGTTGTTCGGGACATCATTAACGTTGGGGAACATATCGTTTATAAATTCGTGCATATAACGTTCTTCATTGACCTCTTCATTAACTGTATTATTCATCTCCGGTCTCGCATCGTTGAATTCCGGCACGGCATCCTCCGACTTTTCATTGTCATCATCATCATCGAAGTCATCGGCATCTTTATCGACATCGTCATTAACCACTTGAGTAGTACGTCTCTTTTCTCCATGAAAATACCAATACTCATAATGAACATTTATTCCATAAATGATGAGGTGAGTCTTCACTTCGTCTATTTCCATAAATGGCGTGTTCAAGCATTTCACGCAGGGACATTTCACGGTTTGTCGGGATGTACTCCTAACAGCATACTCGAGGAATTTGTCAACACCTTCCTCGTAATCTGGATGATCTCGACGTAAGGTCATCCATCTTTTATCGGGTACTTCCATATTTCTAATAAAATGGAAAACAACCCGCATTATTATTTACTTAAATTTGTCTAAATTAATTAGGCTTACATAATTCTAACATAATTTCTACCTATTCTATCATTATCTAACCAAAGTTCAATTTAATCTAACATTATCCAACCAAAATTCAATTTAATCTAACATTGTCCAACCAATATTCCACATAAACAAACAATAATAAAACCTAACTTAAATCTAACATACATATAATCTAACATTATTTCATTCATACACATTTCAAAGCAATCAATTCTAATTCAACATAATTTTTTTCATACACAATTCATTCCATATAACAATTCTAACCATCAAATCTAATTCAAACCCAATCTAATTCAACATTATTTCATTCATACCCATTTCAAACCTAATCTAACATAATCTAACATAAATCAAACCTAATACCTAATCTAACATAAATTAAACTTAAATCTAACATGAAAATCTAACATAAATCTAACATTAAACTAACCTAACCATATAATAAACCAACAAGAACTAACCTTGCACAAAAAGAGCGATGAAGAAGAGCAGCGAATGTAGATCGACGGGCCGACAACGGGCGGCTGAAATTCCTAATCCAAACCTAATAACAATAAATCAAACCAACCACAATCAAACCAAAATCAAACCAAATCCTAAATTAAAAAAAATCTAACATAAATCTAACATAAATAAACCCAATCAAACCACAATCAAACCAACAACAATCAAACCAAAACCAAACCCTTAATTAAACAAAATCTAACCTAAATCAAACCAATCAAATCACAATCAAACCAACAACAATCAAACCAAAACCAAACCCTTAATTAAACAAAATCTAACCTAAATCAAACCAATCAAACCAAAACTAAACCCTTAATTAAAAAAATCTAACCTAAATCAAATCAAAATCAATTCCAAAATCAAATCCAATAACACAATCCAATACAATTTCTAAACTTTTTTAACAATAATATAAACCTAATCTAACAATAATCCAACATAATTAATCCAAAAACAAAATCCAAAACCAATTCCAAAAACAAAATCCAAAACCAATCCAAAACCAATCCAATACATAATCTAAACAAATCTAACAATAATATAAACCTAATCTAACAATAATCCAACATAATTAATCCAAAAACAAAAAATCTAACAACCAATTCCAAAAACCTAACACAAAAACCTAATCCTAAAACCTAATCCAAAATCTAATCCAAAACTAAATTCAAAACCTAATCTAACCTAATCTAACATTTAATCAAACAAGAATCTAACAATAATATGGAAAAACAATGAACTAACCTTATCTTCAAGCGGAAGGCGACGACGACTGGCGGCAGGGCAGCAGGGAGGCGTCGCGCCTTTCTTCAATCGGCGTCTGGCGGCAGGGCAGTAGGTGGAGAAGACTAGCGGCGTCGATATATCGGCGGCGTCTTCTATTGGGCGTCGTCTTCGGGCGGTGTCGATCTGGGATTGAAGGCGGCGCAGAAGAGAGCGGAAGAATGAAGAATCGGGGAAGAAGAAAACGGGGAAGAAGAAAAGGGAAAAAAAGGTTGTATTTTTTTTAATAAGTTAATTACCGAAAGTTTTAGTAAAACTTTCGGTTTTTACATTGATCAAAACCGAAAGTTTTATTAAAACTCTCGGTTTTTATCAATGTGAAGATCGAAAGTTTTATTAAAACTCTCGGTTTTATCAATGTGAAGACCGAAAGTTTTATTAAAACTCTCGGTTTTGATTTTCATATTTCCGAGAGATGTGACATAAACTCTCGGTTTTGATAATTATTTCCGAAAGTTATATAATTAACTTTCAGTTTTACAACTTGACAAATTTTTAAATTAATTGGTTTATCACTTTCTAATAACCTTAAACAACATTAATTTAACACATTGGATATCCTTAAAACATTTCCCAATCCATATAATCAAACATTACACAAATACATAGGATAATCAAACATAAACATTCATATACACTTCTCTATATAATCAAACACAATCATAAACATTTTAACATTAAACACAATATTAATTTTTAAAATACAACCCACACTTTATTATATTAGTTAAGAGTCTATATTGGAAGGTAAAAAACACTTTAATTTAAACAATTGAGAAGTGGTAATTCTGAGAGTTATATCATTAACTTTCGGAAATAGCTATCAAAACCGAAACTTTTAGATAAAACTCTCGGTCTTGACCTTAATTAGTATGTTTATGGGGAAGGATAACACCGAAAGTTATATCATTAACTTTCAGTTTTGATAGCTATTTCCGAAAGTTAATGATATAACTCTCGGAATTATCACTTGACAAATTGTTAAATTCTTTGGTTTCTCACCTTCTAATGACCTTGAACAACATTAATTTAACACATTTGATATCCTTAAAATATTGCACAATCCATATTATCAAACATTACACACATTCATGAGATAAACGAACATAAACATTCAAATACACTTCTCTATAATAATCAAACACAATCATAAACATTTTAACATTAAACACAATATTAATTTTTAAAATACAACACACAATTGATTATATTAGTTAGGAGTTAAGATTAGTTGGTTAAAAACAAAATTTTTTAACAATTTAGGAAGTGGTAAAACCGAAAGTTATACCATTAACTTTCGGTTTTGATGTGTATTTGCGAAAGGTTTTCAAATAAACCTTCGGTTTTAACCCTTACCGATACTTAGAAATTTTTCGGATTATTTTACCAAGGGTCAAAACCGAAGGTTTTCAAATAAACCTTCGGTTTTAACCTTTACCCATACTTAGAAATTTTTCGGATTTTTTTTTACCAAGGGTCAAAACCGAAGGTTTTCAAATAAACCTTCGGTTTTAACCGTTACCCATACTTAGAAAATTTTCGGATTTTTTTACCAAGGGTCAAAACCGAAGGTTTTCAAATAAATCTTCGGTTTTTACCCTTACCCATACTTAGAAATGTTTTGGATTTTTTTAACAAGGGTCAAAACCGAAGGTTTTCAAATAAACCTTCAGTTTTTACCCTTCCCCATAAATAGAAAATTTTTGGATTTTTTTACCAAGGGTCAAAACCGAAGGTTTTCAAATAAACCTTCGGTTTTTACCCTTCCCCATACATAGAAAATTTTCATATTTTTTTACCATGGGTCAAAACCGAAGGTTTTCAAATAAACCTTCAGTTTTAACCCTTACCGATACTTAGAAAATTTTCAGATTTTTTTACCATGGGTCAAAATCGAATGTTTTCAAATAAACCTTCGGTTTTAACCCTTACCGATACTTAGAAATTTTTCGGATTTTTTTTTACCAAAGGCCAAAACCGAAAGTTTTCAAATAAACCTACGGTTTTTACCCTCACCCATACTTAGAAATTTTTTGGATTTTTTTACCAAGGGTCAAAACCGAAGGTTTTCAAATAAACCTTCGGTTTTTACCCTTACCCATACTTAGAAATTTTTTGGATTTTTTTACCAAGGGTCAAAACCGAAGGTTTTCAAATAAACCTTCGGTTTTACCCTTCCCCATACATAGAGATTTTCAGATTTTTTACCATGGGTTAAAACCGAATGTTTTCAAATAAACCTTCAGTTTTTACCCTTCCCCATACATAGAAAATTTTCAGATTTTTTTACCATGGGTCAAAACCGAATGTTTTCAAATAAACCTTTGGTTTTAAACCTTACCGATACTTAGAAAATTTTCAGATTTTTTTACCATGGGTCAAAACCGAAGGTTTTCAAATAAACCTTCAGTTTTAACCCTTACCGATACTTAGAAAATTTTCAGATTTTTTTTACCATGGGTCAAAACCGAAGGTTTTCAAATAAACCTTCGGTTTTAACCGTTACCCATACTTAGAAATTTTTCGGATTTTTTTTTATCAAGGGTCAAAAACAAAGGTTTTCAAATAAACCTTCGGTTTTTACCCTTACCCATACATAGAAATTTTTTGGATTTTTTTACCAAGGGTCAGAACCGAAGGTTTTCAAATAAACTTTCGGTTTTTACCCTTCCCCATACATAGAAAATTTTCAAATTTTTTTACCATCGGTCAAAACCGAAGGTTTTCAAATAAACCTTCGGTTTTGTCCATGCTGTTTTTTTAAAAAAAAGTGAAAAGCAAACAAAAATAAAATTATTCTCGAAAAACATATTAAAACCAAACCAAAGATAATAATAATAATTCATAATTATTAAAACAAAACACATAAAAATGTCATCGTTCGTACGGAAAACAAAACACATAATTAATCAAACAATATAATCTAGAAATTATTAGATGGGGGAGGAGGGGGTGGTTGATTCAGTCGACTCCTCAACAATACAAGTTGCTGTTCGAGATTCTCTAATTTCTGGGCCATTTCAGCCCTGTCCGCTTTAATTTCACTCAGCAATCGGCCTCTTTCCGCATCCCTCAATCAGATTTGCTCCATTTCCAGCATCATCTTTCTCACCTCTTCCTCACGTGCCGAAATTTCTGTTTGTGCTAGCAAATTCTGGTAAGACCGAGACAGTTTCTCCGGTGTACGCCGAAGACTATTCCATGACTCACCCATCCTAAATGCATTTCAGATATATGTATATATATATTAATCAAACAAAATAACCGTAACCTAAATCTAATATAACTTCAATCAAACAAAATAACAAATCTAACAAAATCATATATATTTAACAAACTAACCTAAATCTAATCTAAACAATAACGTATAGACAAATTTAAATCAATGAAACAAACAAATAATTTAAACTAGCTTAAATCTAGATAATATATATATAAACAACATTATAAGAAATTTAAATCTAATAATAAACAAAAAAAAACAAATGAAACAAACCTGAACGCGAGAAGAGAAGAAGAGAAGCGGCGGTGGAGGAGGCGGCTTCGGCGCGGAAGAGAGAGAAATGAGAGAGTGGAATGAAAAAGAGAAGGGTTAGGGTTTGTATTTATAGAGGTGGATACCGAAGGTTTTCATATTACTTTTGGTTTTGATATTAGTCAAAACCAAAGGTTTATTAAAACCCCTTCGGAAATAACCATTACCAAACTTAGAATTATTTTTAATTGAGTCAAAACCGAAGGTTTTTTGGAAAACCTTCGCAAAAGAGAATTTCAAAAAAGGTAAAACCGAAGGTTCTTTGAATAACCTTCGCAATTCAAAATCCCTGGAATTGCAAAACCGAAGTTTTTTTTAAATACCTTCGCAATTAACCCACATCCAACACTTATAATTATTTTTGGTTTTTGGGAAGGTAAAAACCGAAAGTTCTACAAAGAACTTTCGGTACTAATTAGTAAAACCGAAGGTTTTACAACACTCTCGGAATCTATTTTTAATACCGAAAGATTTGTTCCTCTCGGGAGTATTTAGGAGAGTTTTATAAAACATTCGGTAAAAACCGTCGGTAAAGGTCGATTTTTTACTAGTGCTTGGATCGATGAATCTTGACCCTAACCAAGAATTCCCAAACCTAGGACCGATAAGGTTATCCTAGGGCTAACCCATGACCGATTGGTTTATACACCCAAACCGGTGATCTCAGCCAATGACCGAGAGTTCATAACACCTAGACTGAGGGACTTCGGCACTCCGACCAAAGATCCCGAGCCTCGACCCCTCGACCCAGGCCAAGGGTTCAGACCCCGGCCGATAAAAATGGACCCAAGGCCTAGGACTCCAGTCCTAAGGCCTATTTGGTTCCACTTTTAAAAACTCAAAACTCAAACCATTTTCTAAAAATCCCAAGTGATTAAAAAATGATTTCAAAATATGTTTGGGATATTTTCACAAAAAATATTTTGACTAAGGCTTGATGTGAGCAAATTCAGCAAGCTAGCAAGAATGACTGAGAGATGGTAAGTTGATGACTTGTGTAGATCAAGTGATTCGTTAAGTAGTCTTTTTTTGGCTGTTTGCCCATTATCCTTGAGCATCTATTTATAGTTAAAGTGCACTAACAGTTGAACTTTCTTGGATGACACGTGGCATGTGTCCGATGGATGGTTGATAGTACGAAGGTACAACATACTAAGCTTTGGGATCGTGGCCGTACCGGACAAGTAGTGCGCCGAATATCCTCTGATATACTGTTGTACTGCATCGTTGTTAATTTGAATATTGGCATACGTGACAGTTGTTAATTCGTTCAGATTAGCTGGCTTGTAAGACTGTTGAAAACGGTAACTGTAGATGAGCTAAGTGAGAACGTAGTTAAATGCTTCTTCGGACGTCTAAAGGAGTTAGACAACGTCCAATTAAGATTCCCTTTAGACCACGTCTAAGGGAGTTAGACGACGTCTAACTGTTCTTTCCTTTATACCACAACGAAAGGAGTTAGACAGCGTCTAACTGCGCTCCCCTTTAATCCACGTCTAAAGGAGTTAGACGACGTCTAACTGCACTCCCTTTAGACCACGTCTAAAGGAGTTAGACGACGTCTAACTGCGCTCCCCTTTAGACCACGTCTAAAGGAGTTAGATGGCGTTTAACCACACTCCCCTTTAGACCACGTCTAAAGGAGTTAGACGACGTCTAACTGCGCTCCCCTTAGACCACGTCTAAAGGAGTTAGACGACGTCTAACTGCGCTTCCCTTTAGACCACGTCTAAAGGAGTTAGACGACGTCTAACTGCGCTTCCCTTTAGACCACGTCTAAAGGATTTAGACGGTGTCTAACAACGATTTCCTTTAGACCACGTCTAAAGAAGTTAGATGATGTCTAACTACGCTTCCCTTTAGACCACGTCTAAAGGAGTTAGACGGCGTCTAATTGCGTTTCCCTTTAGACCACGTCTAAAGGAGTTAGACGTCTAACTGCACTTTTCTTTAGACCACGTTTAAAGGAGTTAGACGACATCTAACTACGCTTTCCTTTAGACTACGTCTAAAGGAGTTAGACAGAGTCTAACTGCGTACTTCAGACTCCGTCTGAAGTAGCAAGACATTCGAATAGACAGTCTTCTTTAGATTTGTACCTGCACAACGACAAATAGCCTAACTTAGTTTTGTTCAAACCATATCATCAAAATAATGTTGTACATATTTTTTTATGTTAATTAATTATTTCTTCCTTAATTAATTTTCTCTTTTCTTTGTTTAATTTAAAGTCTCTTAGCAGAATGATCTCTCTTTCTAGGAGTGATAAAGTGAATAATATTCTGTTATGATCTACGCATCAAGGCCTCGGTCCTAGAATATTTCCGGTACTCTTTTCTCGGTCCTATGGTGCGCATGGGCCAGTTTATGTTTTTTGTTGAATAATTATGTTTTGTTTCCCTTCTCTTATATTTCTCTCAAACCGAATTCTGTTATTTCGAAAGTTGTTGTAACAAGTTGTAACCGAATACTCTTGGGTAACTCAGTCGCTCTAAATGCTGATGCCCACCCCACTTTTTGGGCTATGAATTGAAGCTTGTGAAAGTTGTTACTATAAGTTATTCTCTCTGTCTTGGACTACTAGGTGTATTCTAGTAGTATTTCTCTTCTCACCTTCGATTCTTCTCTCCTTAACCTTAAATTCTCTTCTCACTTTATATCTGCTGCGCTTGAGTATTGAATTCCACCCTCGGTCCCAACTATCAAGAACTCGATTATTGGTATCAAGAACCTGGAAAGCTAAGTTATTGTTTCAAACTTAAGATATTGGTATCAGAGCTGGTCGATTCTCGGAATGGTAGAAACTCGCAAGCAGTCAGAAATGGATGCGCTTAAGGCCCTTATTGAAAGTCTGTCCCAACAAACAGCTACGATGCAAGCTGCTATAGACCGAAGATTGGATGCGGCTGAAGAACGAATGGCAGCCTTTGAGAGCGGGGCATATTGAAATGTGCAAGAACCCTCCACAGACCCTACGGTGATAATTTTTGCCACATTCCTTCCCCGTTTAGGCCCTAGCACCCTAGCCAAAACCGCGACCAACACTATGTTCCTCCCACTCGGCTAACCAAGGTCGATTTTCCTTGGTTTGATGGGTCGGATGTGGAGGGCTGACTAATATCCGCCGAGCAATTATTTAGGGTGGCCAAAACTAGGGATGCCACGAAACTAGAAATTGTACCCATTCACTTTTCTAGCGAAGCAAGAATGTGGTATGGATCTTATCTCCAAAATCGCAACCATATGAAGGCCTTATCTTCGGACGTGTTTAAGAGAGACCTTATGACTCAATTCGGGCCGTCTATACACCACACACTAATGAGACAACTGATGAATTTGAAACAGGTTGAGTCGGTTCAAGAATATAATCTGCGATACATGTCGATCTCTCAAAAACTCTACAACATGCCAAGGGAATACGTCATAGATTGCTACTTGTCCGGTCTAAGGGAGGAGATTGCAAACTGCATCAGGTTGCGATTCCTGGATTCTCTAAATGAAGCCATGGCCATGGCTAAAGTCCAAGAAGCAACGTATCGGTCCTTAATGAGCAGTGAGAACTTGTACAGCGCTGAAGCACCGTTGCACCCACGCCATCCAATATTAATACAGCCTGGCCGAGCACCAATACCGACATCAAGAATTCATCATATGAGTCCTCTTCAAGTGCAAACCAAGGCCATATTAAGCAACTAGATCCGGTCTCAATGGATGAAAAGAGAAAGAAGGGCCTATGCTACTCTTGCAATGAAAAATGACAACCAAACCATAGGTGTAAATCAAAGTTATTTATGGTCTCGGCCAATCAACAAGAAGACCAAGAACCCGTTCAAGAACCTGTTTTTGATGATCTACCTTCGTTGCTCGGGCCAATGGAAGAACCAACCATATCCTTACATGCATTGACCGGTTCTAAAGCTTTTCAAACGCTCCAAATTCTTGGCAAAGTTGGGAACTTGCCGGCAGTGATCTTGATCGATACAGGTAGCACCCACAATTTTATCAATAACAGGATTTTGGAGAAAATAGACCACAAAAGCATAATAACCCGGGTGCAATCGGTTAGAGTGGTCGATGAGTCCAATGTTTTATGCTCTAGCGTTTGCAAAGACTTGAAATGGTCGATGGAAGACAATGACTATCAAACAGAAATGAAGGTAATTTTATGGACGGATATGATATTGTGCTGGGCATTGAATGGATGATTACTTTAGGTCCCTCATCTTGGAACTTCGAAAAGATGACCCTATCTTATGAGAAACAAGGCAGAACCACGGTCCTAAAGGGTATTCCTCGGTCGCGGACCACTTTGATGCATGGTAACTAACTGGAAAAAAATTTGGAAGAACGTAGTGTTGCTGCCAAAGTGCAAATAAATAGTCAGCATGAAGGTCAAACCGTGTCCCTCGCGGCAATGACTTTAGAAGATATTCCTGAAGTTCTCCAACAACTATTTGAGGTGTTCAATGCTCTATTCCAGCAACCCGAAGACCGACCACAAGTTAGGAGAATAATTAGAAGCTATGGCTCTTTCGCTGCCCTTGTTATGCTGGTTCGGGAAAAAGACTTGGCCTGGATTTTTGATAACACTATAGAGTATAATCGAAGCTGGAAGAAATTATTTTTGCACCAGGCGCTGGAGACATTGCAGCAACAAAGGTCATCTCTAAATAATGAAAAACTCGACCTTGGGTGCACAAAAATTTCTTACATGGGCGGAGTGGCAAGTGACCTGGCAGTGCACAAGACTACAAGGACCCGACCAGCTCCACTATTGAAACGATCCTGCCGAAAGTTTTTTAAGAAGTCCGGTCCTATGCTGCGACCCTTGCTGAATTTGCTGAAGCACGACCGAAGCAATAGTCTTTTTTTGAAGTTTTGAGGATGCACATTAGAGGCTGACCAGTCCACATTCTTTTCGTCGAGGGCGACGAACTTTGAAGGGGAGATAATGTTATGGTCTACGCATCAAGGCCTCGGTCCTAGAATATTTCCGGCACCCTTTTCTCGGTCCTATGGTGCACATGGGACAGTTTATGTTTTTTGTTAATTAATTCTGTTTTGTTTCCCTTCTCTTATATTTCTCTCAAACCGAATTTTGTTATTTCGAAAGTTGTTGTAACAAGTTGTAACCGAATACTCTTGGGTAACTCAACCGCTATAAATGCTGATGCCCACCCCACTTTTTGGGCTATGAATTGAAGCTTGTGAAAGTTGTTACTCTAAGTTATTCTTTCGGTCTTGGACCTCTATCTTGGACTACTAGGTGTATTCAAGTAGTATTTCTCTTCTCACCTCCGGTTCTTCTCTCCTTAACCTCGAATTCTCTTCTCACTTTATATCCGCTGCGCTTGAGTATTGAATTCCACCATCGGTCCCAACTATCAAGAACCCAATTCTTGGTTTCAAGAACTCGGAAATCTAAGTTATTGTTTCAAGCTTAACACATTCTTAGAGTTTGCTTGTTGAATTAAGTGCTTAATTGGGTTAGACCCACAAGACCAACAAATGTTTTCTCAAAATAATAAAAGACATTTTTTTCTCTCAAGTTATTAGTTGTCTTAATTTTTAGGCTAACTTTTGATGTCTTGTTGGTTTGATGGGTTGTGTGACTTGTGATGCATGACTTTAAATGTTTGATATTTTACTCATTTAGTTATTGCATGAGTGTGAGTGTATTCTATAACCCATGTTTTTCTTCTAAACTACGAAATTGATAATGTGATTAATGAAATTATTTCGATTTAAAAAGAAAGTGTGAGGATCTAATTGAGTATGAAAAGTATAATATATATTTGTTGCACTAGTCCAGCGTACAAGGGCGATGGAGTTAAGATATATATATGTGCGGGTTAAAATTTTTCACAAAATATATCTGGACCACTATGATAATAATATCAAGCAAGCCAGCAAAATCTTCTTACAGTCACTTAGTTATATGTATACAAAATATTTTGAACCCGGCACATAAGGTAGATGAAGATTTTCCCTGAGCCAAAACAAATGTTATCTAGATGATCTAGGCGGGTGGCTGTAAGTGAAGTTAGCCATCCGTACAAACTACAAACAAAAGGCAAAAATGTTGATAATGCATGCACCGATCGACTAAAGTTGTAAATGATCTTGATCAGCACTATTATTATATTGGGACCTACTTAGAAAGAAATAGACGATAGCAACATAACATGAATAATCTTATTGGTTATTGAAAGATGCATGTAGATTAGATACTTCTAGACATTGGACACAAGCTATAAAATTAGCTTCTTCTTTTTTTAATGCCAGCCAAGCCAATAATACCCAATGAGGTGAAAGCAAATGATATGATGATTCCATGGGAATAACTTGGACTTGACAGGGCAACCACGTGGCGGGCAATAATTGGTTGAGATAGGGTGAAAGGATAATCTGAGAAATGGGTGTTCGCCACGTGTACAATAAGGGTTAATATTGATCCTATATGGAGTCACGTGAAAAAGGGTCCCTTTTCCAATTGCAATATTACAAGACAAAAGAAATTGTCATTTTTATAATCTCCTACAAATTTCAATCTTCTCTCCACCAATTATTATTCATCTCTCACGTGGGACTGCCTGACCCGTTTTCCCTTCGATCTAGTAATTCTATTTCAATATGATCATCAACTTCATGTATATATAACCTCTAATGTTATGATCTTTTACTTCCCTTACAACAAACAAACCAAGGACAACCTCGGTTTGAAAGATCTTGGGTGCAAGCCGCCATGGGTGACTCTTCCGCATCGTATATTCATATGGTAACTTATTTATTTATACAAAACATGTTTAGCATTCTTGATAAATCTTTGAAGTTGATCATATAGAGATGCATGATTCAGGTGCATCATCTCATAGAGAAGTGTTTGATCTTTAACATGAGTAAAGAGGAATGCATTGAAGCCTTGTCTAAACATGCAAAGATTGAACCGGTCATCACTTCAACTGGTCAGCCTCCTCAAATAGAATCTTTGCTTTTTTTTTCTTTTCTTTTTCTTGTTACCTTATGTTGGATAAAAACTTGAAGACTCATAAGGCAGTGATAGAGTGGAGTATTTACGTATTTATGGTTATGAGTTCGAATTTTCACGCCAGCTGCATTTATACATTAAATAAAAAGATTTTTTTTGAAGATGATTCATCAACCTTAAAAGATGGTCTTTGTATATTAAAAATCTCCAACCAATTATTCATTTTCTTTCTTTTCAAATAATCTGATAATATGTTTTATTGATTCCTCTATGAAATAATGAGCTATCAAGTTAAATTCTAACAATAGTTTTTTTAAATGATCCATGCCTAAAATTCGAAATCATGTCATTGAGGGCATATGTTTTTTTTTTTTTGCTATACTACTCATTTGAGTCTCTATTAAATTCTGACAATAAATCCCTCATTCTAGTCTAGCGGTAACCAGAGATGAATATTCACCATAAAATTCTAGGTTTGAACCCATCAGGCGCAAGTTCTGCGCCTAATTAAATGAATAAGTGTGTTTACGGGGCACTTACTTAATCCGTTGTCACATATTTTTTTTTAAATTCAGACAATAGTTATGATAAGTTAAGTCAAACCTCTTTAAAATCTATTTCGATCATTTTGGAAAAAAGAAAAGAAGATCAATTAATTATATTTGAGATCAACAATCACTTTTAAAATGATAAAACCTTATTTTATCAATTCCATTTTTTGTGGAGTGTAGACAAAGATAATAAGAACCTATAAAAAACTGTATATAACAAGTTATAACTTATGGTAAAAAATTACAGTCCAAAAAACAGCCAAACAATCTGCTTTTCAAGCAAAGAAAAACAAAACATCAAAATATAAAAAGAAATAGACTAACAAATTATAACCCAAATGAAACAAGATTTAGATTATCACAAATATAATGACTGGATTTTGGCTTTCAGAACATTTGTGGATTTTCTTTGGTCGTAATTTTGAATTTATAAGCTTCTTGTTGAGTCTATAACTTAATTTATACTCTCTCCTCCACTTTTCTGTAAATAACAATGTGTAAACTTAAATGTTGATATCTCAATTTCGATTATTATTACAAACATTTTTTTTTATTGAAGTGAGATGTCAGAGGAAGTATGGGAAGATATTATTCTATGATATCCCAACAAATATACTATAGTCTATAAAACGATCAATAATAATCACATATTAATTTATAGGTTTTCAATTTGAACACCTAATTATTTCGTTGAGTCTCTTCTCTCATGTGTAGTGTGGAACGAGCTGGAAAAGGAGAACAAGAGATTCTTCGAGGCCTACTCCCAACATCAAGGGAAAGAAGACAAGATGTCGGAGGCTGAGACTAACGAGTTGATCATGAAGATGATAACCGAATCATCCAAAGATCTAGACAAGTAATGCATGCACCCCTATTGATGCCCTAAGAGAACATAAAAGTCCCAAATTGATCCTAGCTCAAGTCTCAATATGGGGTAGCTAGAAAATGATTATCATAATAATCATGAAAGAAATTGATCATTGTTTTCAGAACTAATTGTCATATATATATAATATAGATAGATTATTAATGCATGCAATATTAATATATATGCAAGGACGGACGAGGTACTCATGTTGTGGTCCTTCCTCAAATGATTCTATGTTTTCTGCTAAAACTAAAAAAAATACAATCATGTGTGGGTGGGTGAATATATGTATATAATAAGCTGTTGCAGCTATCAATCGGTCACCATAGAAGGCCCCATAAAGCATAATTTGTGCCGATGGGTATGGGAGGGAGATCGAGCAGTGACAAAGGGATCCAATGTAATTTGGAGTTAAAATTTGTGTCTTCTTCTTCTTGTGGATGCGCGCCATGTTTGTTTTCTTGCTAACAATAAATGAAGTTGTGGGAGTGGGCACCACCTAATTTGTATAAATAATTGGTATCATCTTTATGTGTTTTTATGATTAACTTTCTTTTAAGGGAAATTTTCTTTTATTATTCTTTTACACCATTTCAAGTCGATTTTCAGCAAAGAATTAAATAAAATAAAAATTAAAATTAAATTGATGTTGAAATGATTCTTTCCACTAGCAAAGTTAAAAATCACATTCTTCTTTCCGTCCAAAATTTTTACTTAAAAAATAAAAATAAAAACAAAATCAAAGAAGAGAAGGATTAAGAACAAAGTAAAACAAGTAAGCATGTTCTTCGGAGCTGAAAAGACAATGTCATTATTGTTGATTTCTCCTTTCTTTACGTTCTTCTTTTTGAATCATGATATTGTGAGCATTGTTTCTGTTACAATTTAAGTTTCGGTTCATTATCTACATTTGTCATACTTTTAAAATATCAAATTCAAATTTCAGTTTTGTCTTAAAAATCTTACTTGGATATGAGAAAGAGTGGGGACGTTGTTGAATCATCATTCTTCGGTGAACTCCACATCGACAATTCTTCTCAGATGGATGACTAGTTTTTGGTTGGTAGGGGATGCGCGATGTACTTCTAATTGACGAACGATCTAAGGTTCATTTAGGTGGCATAATGAAGTCGTAAAAGGGTTAGGATGAGTCGAAGGGTCTCGTAAACCTTCGATCTGATATTCTCTGCTACCTCTAAGGGCACCTCTCGCGTCTAGTTTTTGTTAAGTTATGCAGTCTACACTTATAATAAACTCTACATTGTTAATTAAAGTTTATTGGGTTTTTCTTTTTGGTTTTGGCCTTGGGCCTAACCAAAGTTATTTAGGTTTATTACTTGAATGTTTACCCTATAAATATATGATTATTAAGAGTTTACATTGTGAAGACAGAATTCTAAAGAGATAAAGTGTGAGGCAAAAACTCTGTATTCATTCTTCTTCTTTATAGTGAAATCTGGTGGTGGCTGAAGTGGACGTAGCTCAATTTGAGTGAACCACTATAAATCTGTGTCATTTTGTGTTCTTCTTTCTTGCATTTTTATAGATTGGGAGATACAAATTCTAACAACTGGTATCAGAGCAGCTAGGCTAGATCTGAGCATTGGAAATGATGGCAAGTGAGAACAGTATAGGATATGAGATTGGAAGATTTGATGAGACAAATTATGCCTTTTGGAGAATGCAAATGGAAGATTATCTCTATGGAAAGAAGCTTCATTTTTCTTTGAGTGAAAAAACAGAGTAAATTGATGAAGCTGAATGAAAATTTCTTGATAGACAGGTTTTGGGAGTTGTCCGATTGACGCTAGCCAAGACGGTTGCTCACAATGTAGCAAAGGAGAAGACCACCATGGGTCTGATGAAAGCTCTTTCTGATATGTATGAGAAACCATTTGCTAACAACAAAGTACACTTAATGAAAAGACTCTTTTACTTAAGAATGGTTGATGGTACTTCTGTCACTACTCATTTCAATGATTTCAATAGAATTGTGAATCAATTGTTATCTGTTGAGATTGATTTTGAAGATGAAGTTAGTGCCCTGATTTTATTAGAATCTCTACCAAATAGATGGAAATCTACGAGGGCAGCAATTAGTAATTCAGTTAGAAATGCTAAACTGAAATTTGTTTAAGTTTGAGATTGTATTCTTGCTGAAGAGGTTCGTAAAATTGATTCTGGTGAAACGTTCAAAGGTTCTGCCCTGAATGTGGAAAACAGGGGCAGAGGTAATGATATAAATTTCAACCGACGTAAGAGAAAATTTATGTCGAGGAGCAAGAGGAGTCAATCCAAGTCTGGGCGAACATTTGAGTGCTGGAATTATGGTAATAGGGTCATTTGAAGAGGAACTGCAAAGCACCGAAGAGAAATAATGATGATAAAAATAATGCAGCCAACGTTGTTATAGAAACTATCATTAATGCGTTACTTCTTTCTATTGATAGCCCGATAGATTCATGGGTTTTAGACTCGAGAGTGTCTTTCCACACCAATGTCCACAAAGAATTAATGGAGAATTATGTGGCTGGAAACTGTGGAAAAGTTTATCTCGCAGATGGTGAGCCACTGAATATTATTGGCATGGGAGACATCAAATTGAAGATGGCAAATGGTTCTGTTTGAAAAATTAACAAGGTGAGACACATTCCAAGTTTAATGCGCAATCTGATTTCTGTTACACAACATGATGAAGAAGGTCACAATTTCAGTTGTGAAAATGGTGCGTGGAAGGTGACTAAAAGAGCAATTGTTTTTGCTCGAGGTCACAAAACTGGAACGTTGTACACGACTTCAACTTGTAGAGAAACAGTTGCTGTTGTAGTTGATGACTTGAAGAACAGTGAGCTGTGACATTGCAGGTTGGGCCATATGAGCGAAAAAGGGATGAAAATTCTTTTGAAGAATGAACAGATTCCAGAACTGAAGTCTGAACATCAGTTATGTGAAAACTGCATTTTTAGGAAAATAGAAACGAGTGAGTTTCTTAAAGATTGGGAAGGAGCTCAAGAAAGAAAGGCTAGAGTTGGTACACACTAATGTGTGTGGACATGCACTTGTTTCTTCTATTGGCGGATCACAATACTACGTGACGTTTATAGATGATTCATCAAGAAAGGTATGTGTATATTTTATGAAGCACAAGTCTGAAGTATTTGCTATTTTCAAGAAATGGAAGACTTTGGTTGAAAATAAAACAAATCAGAAAGTTAAGTGCTTGAGATCCGACAACGGAGGTGAATATATCAATTCAGATTTCAAAGAGTATTGTGCTGTGAATGTGATCAGTATGGTGAAGACTTTTCCCCGAACGCCTCAAGAGAATGGAGTAGCTGAAGAATGAATCGAACATTGAACGAGCGTGCTAGAAGCATGAGATTGCATGCATGGCTGCCTAAAACCTTCTAGGTAGAAGCTATCCATACTGCTGCCTATTTGATAAACAGGGGACCCTCTGTTCTTCTTGAATTCAGAATTTCTGAAGAAGTTTGGAGCAATAAAAAGGTAAACCTTTCTTATTTGAAAGTGTTTGGTTGTTTATCATATGTCCATATTAATGAATGCGATAGGAACAAGCTTGATCCAAAGTCTATTAAATGTTTTTTCATTGATTATGGTGATATCGAGTTTGGTTATCATTTCTGGGATAATCAAAACCGGAAGATTATTCGTAGCAGAAATGTTATCTTCAATGAATAGGTTCTCTACAAAGATTGTGTTGGAAAGACATCAGATGTTGATTCCAAGTTGGAAGAGACTAGTACAATCGATTTGAGAGAACTTTCAGCAGAATATATATACCAACTGCCACAGAAGAACAATGTGTTCTTAAAGATGAAATTGTTGAGAACGTGGCCCTAAAGGTAAATTAGCAAATATCGGTTATACAATTGAGAAGATCGACAAGGAATTGAAAACCAGTTGAGATGTGGTCTCCATCTCTGAACTATATCTTGTTGATAGATAGAGGTGAACCTGAATTCTATGAGGAAGCAATACAATCTGATGAATCAGTTAAGTGGGAGTCTGCAATGAAAGATGAGATGGACTCTTTGACGTTGAATCAAATTTGGGAGCTCACTGAGCTACCAAGGGGAAAGAAAGCACTTCACAATAAATGAATGTTCAGGATTAATGAAGAACATGATAAAACCATGAGGTACAAGACAATGTTGGTTGTGAAAAAAGTTCAACCATTAGAATTTATTGACTATAATGAGATCTTTTCTCCAGTAGTTAAATTGATGACAATTAGAACTATTTTGAGTTTGGTTGTGAAAGAAGACCTTCATCTTCAACAAATGGATGTCAAAATTGCTTTTCTTCATGGTGATTTAGATGAAGAGATTTATATGCGACAACCAGAAGGATTTGAAATCAAAGGAAAAGATGAGCTTGTGTGTAAGCTTCAGAAAAGTCTGTATAGTTTGAAACAGGTTCCAAGGCAATGGTACAAGAAGTTTGATAGCTTCATGAAAAATAACAATTTTCTGAGGTGTGAAGCTGATCATTGCTGCTATATTAAGAGGTTTGATAAATCGTACATTATTCTACTCCTCTACGTTGATGACATGTTGATTGCTGGAGCAAGCTTGTATGAGATTAACAAGCTCAAAAAAGAATTGTCTGAAAAGTTTGCAATGAAGGATTTGTGTGCTGCTAAACAAATCCTTGGGATGAGAATTTTCAGGGATGAAGAAGTTCTCAAGGTTTCACAAGAAAAATATGTAAAGAAAGTTCTTAGCAAGTTCAACTTGTATGATGCAAAACCAGTTACTACCCCCTTAGCTAGTCACTTTAGACTATATAAAAATCAGTCGCCTTCAATAGAGGAGGAGAAAAATTACATGGCCACTGTTCCATATTACTCTGCCATTGGTTGTATTATGTATGCAATGATTTGTACAAGACCAGACATAGCACATGCAGTGGGAGTTGTTAGTAGGTTCATGAGCAACCCGAGTAGACAACATTGGGAAGCAGTGAAGTGGATACTACGATACTTAAGAGGAAGTATGGGTCTCGCTTTGTGTTTTCGAAAGTCTAATATGAGTTTGGAAGGATATGTTGATGCTAACAATGGTGGTGATGTTGATAATAGGAAGAGCACAATATGGTACATTTATATTCTGGGAGGTACTGTAATCAGTTGGGTGTCAAAATTGCAGAAGATTGTTGCTGTTTTTAGTTGTGAGGTAGAGTATGTTGCTGTGATAGAGGCTGCTAAGGAGATGATGTGGTTACAACCTTTTTTGCGAGAATTAGGTCAAGACTACGAGGGAAGTGTGTTGCGATGCGACAGTTAGAGTGCCATTCATTTGAAAAAGAATCCTATTTATCATGGAAGGACGAAGCATATATAAGTTCGTTATCATTTCATTCGGTCAACTTTAGAAGATGGAGTATTAGCTCTTGAGAAGATTCCCGGGAGTGAGAATCCAGTTGATTTGTTGACGAAAGCTGTGACAAATGAGAAACTGAAGTTGTGTGCAACTTCAGTTGGTCTTCTTCGTTAAGACACTGGATGGAAAGCCACTACCGATCGAGAGATGATGAAGTTAGTCTCCAAGTGGGAGATTGTTGAGTTATGGAGCCTACACTTATAATAAACTCTACATTGTTAACTAAAATTTATTGGATTTTTTTTTGGTTTTGGGCTTGGGCCTGACCAAAGTTATTTAGGTTTATTACCTGAATATTTACCCTATAAATATGTGATTATTAAGGGTTTACATTGTAAAGACAGAATTCTAGAGAGATAAAGTGTGAGGCAAAAAACTTTGTATTCCTTCTTCTTCTTCATAGTGAAATCTGGTGGCGGCTGAAGTGGACGTAGCTCAATTTGAGTGAACCACTATAAATCTGTGTCTTCTTGTGTTCTTCTTTCTTGAATTTTTACAGATTGTTTCAAGCTGGTCGGATTTGAGAGATACAAATCCTAACAGTTTTAGAGTGAATACGCGACAAGCTAGAACTAAAAATATTATTAGCGAGACCGGAAGGATTCAGGAAATGATCAATACTTCGCGGGCCGTCGAATTTGTAATTATTGGGTGGAGAAGATCCCGGTTCCCACTAGTCTAAGTCATACTTCTTAAACTCGTATTTTTTCCCATTTTGGGAATTTTTAATGAAATAACGCTAAGCCGTTCCCCCCCCCCCAAAAAAAAAGTCATACTCATAGTGTTGCACCATCAATGTACCATCCTATACATTGTAGACTTACTTAGGAAGGATCAAAGTTAATGAGAATCACATGAAATTAATCCGAAAATCTATTCGTTCATTATCATGGAAGAATGAACGACTTTCTCCGAGTCATAATAACAAAAAGTTTTGGTTAGGCTATAATTCCCGTGGAAGGTACATTATTGCTATATGTTATGATTTCAAAACATTATTTATAATTCCTAATGCAAATTATTTAATTCAATTTGTTGAGGTTAGACTCCGTTGAATCGTTAATGGTCGGTCGAGAATCATTGTGAAACCGTAGTTTGAGAGTGGCATTTCTAATGTTGTGAATGTGGTTGAGAAAACCTGTGAAACTAAACATGTCACATGTCTGAACCATGTTCAAATCAGAATGGTATATGAATTTATTTGTTTGGAATGTCTACATTGTTATGGAATTCTAATATTCTCCGTAGAGAGGGATGATTTGAGTGGGTTCACTGAATGGAACGAGATTACCCAAGGAGGGAACGATGAAGAATGAGTTAGAATTTGTGTGGTTCCTCTTGAGTCGAACATCGGATATCCATAAGCCCTTCTTGTGCATAACGTAATCCATGATTAGAAGGTTATAGTTTGACCAAAATGCTCTACTAAGGTTTTAATTGTGCCAGATATCAGTTCCTCCTCTAGTTCAAACAAAGATATTCTTATTGAACCCTTATCAACAACTCATCCTATGAGTCCGACGACGTTAAGAACATGTGCTAAGGAATAAGTGGTGACTCATTTTTATATGAATACAATTTGTTTGGTTGGGCTCGCAAAAATTGAATGGTTAACAATTGTGGAGGATAATGTGCGGGTATTGAATCTTGACGCTTTTCAGGATTAACAATTGTGCAAAGCGCAAAGTGATAAAAAATTTGTTTGGCACTTTGAGTTGTGGTATCTATTTTTTCAACGTGATCATATCAATTAATGGATTGTTCATGAACTTCTTAATTGGAAATTGTGTGGTTGAGAGTCTCTTAATTCTGAAGGGGAATTAAGTAACCGTGAGGATAATTTTCTTTGAGTGATTTCTATGGTGTACGAACCAGTTCTTTCTAACCTATTATTTTGCGGGAAATATAAATGAAGTTAGAGTTCCAACCGAGGAAAAAGGGATGTAAACTCACAAGGCATATACAATAGTTTTCTAAGACAATAAAAAATATGGACCTAGTTGATTTTATTTTGGAATGAGGGTAATTCACATTTAGAAGATGTAACGAGAATAGTGAGAGTGTTCAATCCCGCATTGTTAGGTTTCTAGTGAGTAACTCGATTTCCGTGGTGTATCTAATATATTTCATTACGTCTTACCGTGGAGTTGTTCTGATCATCGTATTATCCTTATTGAGTAGAGAATGTGTTTCAAACTAGTCGGCCTTTCACATAGTTCTGAACCAGTCTCTCCTACACATAGTTCATCTCCTATCATCCCATTACTTCTAAACCACACAAATTCCTCCCACCCAACATTCTCCCTTTTGAGTCACTACCTATTCTTAAAACCAATGACCATTCGTGCCAAAGATTGATCACTCCCTCCTTCTGCAAATCTCACTACAACTATTGTATTTGAGTCACACATTACTTCTAAACCACACAAATTCCTCCCACCAACATTCTCCCATTTGAGTCACTGCCTACTCTTAAAACCAATGACCATTCGTTCCAAAGATTGAGCACTCCCTCCTTCTTCAAATGTCACTACAACTATTGTATTTGAGCCAACTTGTGTTTCCTCTACAATGAAGAGTCAAGATGGAGGATGGCTATGACACCTGAATATAATGTTTTACTACATAACGTGAGATCTTGTTCCCGCTCTCCTAGTCAAAATGTTGTTGGATGTAAATGAGTTTTTAAACTCAAACGTAAGGCTAATGGTACTATTGAACGTAACAAATCATGACTTGTTGCCAAATGTTTTCATCAACCATATTCTTAACTTGATTATGAGGAGACTTTCAGTTCGGTTGTCAATTCAACACCTTTCCAAATTATTCTCTCTTGCTTGCTGTTACTAGCATGGCTTATTCGTTAACTTACGTTAATAATGCATTTCTTAATGGTGCCTTACTTAAAGAAGTATTTATGGCATAACCACCTAGTTTTTAAAATCGTAATAAATAGTTGACTAATGCATTTCTTAATGGTGCCTTAATTTAATAGTGTGATTCTTAGTTTTAAAAGAAAATTTTTTAAGTTTACTTTTTCAAATTTCAAAATTTTCTTATTTGGTGACTTTTTCTTTGCGGTTTAAATGTAGATTTTGTTTGGGGTTGAAAATACCTCCTAACACATTTTACTTCATTGCATAGTGTTTTGAAAATGAATTGAGACTTATAAAAACACTTAAAACTTAACTAGAAATGGTTTTGTATTCCAATAATCTTTCAACTTGTTCATTAATGAGCTCTATATTCACGACGTTAACACAAAAGTTGGAAGTTGAACATTATTCGTCTAGAAGAAATATTATAGACTTAATCGAGGAGCTTATTTTTTAGATAAAAAATAATAATCTAAATTTGTCTATTATTATTATTTTAAATTATACAAAGGAAGGTATACTCTGTACATACATATATTTTTTTATAAAATTATCTTTAACTATTTTTTTCTTAGAATAATAAATGACCGTTTATTTTTTTTATTTATTTATATTTTTCCTATAAGTTATGAGTTGTCTTAAATTTGAGGCTCACTTTTGATGTATGTTTCGTTTGATGAGGGTAGACACTAAAATTTGATTTACCTAATTTATAAATTTTTTTAAATATTTTCAAGTCTGTTAAAAGAATTTTTCAAAATTAGAAGACTAAAAAGGGATTTAAAATAAACTAATAATTATTTAGGAGAAATGTTGTATCTTAAAATAATTAATTTAAAGGACAAAAATAAATAAATAAATTATTTAGGGAAAATGTTATATTAATTTATTCTAAAATAATTAGTTTAAAGGTTAAAAGTAAATTAAATAATTATTTAAAAAAAAATATTGTATTCATTATTGAAAAAAAATTAAATAATTAGTTAGAAAAATATTGTAGCTATTTAAATATCAAATAAATTAAAAATAACGGCCTAAATTACAAAATAAATCAAATAAAATAGGCAAAATATAAATCTTATGTCTATTTAGGAAAATAAAATTTATATAAAAAAAATGAAGATCAGAAGGCCAAACGGTGTTGGGCACGTTTGACCCAAATCAAATAGGCCTTAGGTCACACGGAGCTCAGGCGCCGAGCCAGCAAAGCCAAGTCAAGCAAAAGCCAATACCGCATTCACCCAGTCCAGACTCCAGCTGTTAACCCAGGTATGTTTGTTTGTTTTTAGCCTTTGATTTTAAGTTATTTTAATCTCAAAGTCTCTAAACTATTTTAAAAAAATCCAAGAAAATTGAAAACAATTTTATAATATTATTACAACATTTTAATAAAATATATTTTTATTAAGGGTCCATTTTTGGATTTATTTTTAAAAATTAACAGGTCTAAATTGATATTTTTGGGTTCCGTTTTCACCATTTTCGACAATAATCAAAGGTGTCGATATTTATTTAATGTGTCAAAATTGAAATGCAAAATCTAAATATATGTCTAAAATTTGTAAACACATTTGGATAAAAAATATATGAATCCAATTTTATTAAAAAACCAAAATTTTGTGAAGTCGATATCGAGTGTCAACAAACATCGAATTTGAAAAGAATCTCTAATGTTACATTTATATACGTAAAATATATTCTTAAATTGTTTTAAAAATTAAGTGACAATTCTAAAATTAAAATATTAATCATTTAAAATTTAATTATGAGATTATGAGATTCTCTATAAATATAAGATTATTATAAATTGTTAGCTAAAAATGTAAGTAATTACGATAATTTTATCCACACACTTACAAACAAAAATGAACCTTCAGGCACTTACAACCCTCTTGGCGATTCTTCTAGAACTAAAACTATTTAACACATAAAACAATTCGACTATTATAGAAAATATGCTTTCACGTTTTTAAAATTCCAATAATAGACACATCGTAGTGCATGCTGCCCAAATAATACCTTGATTATTATAGAAAATATGCTTTTACGTTTTTAAAATTTCGATAATAGACACATCGCAGTGCATGCTGCCCAAATAATACCCTTTATGCTAAAAACCTACTGTCTTCAGAAATATACAAGACACATCACGAGATGTTGTCTATACTTATAATATCTACTATTAAAGATTATTGATGGGGAACGACAACTTGCTATAAATTGAGCAATGATGTGAGATGTTTAACTAGAACACAAGTGATCGATCCTTCTCTCCGATGGTAAGATTGTATTTCGGGACATATGCATTGTGGAGATGAGAAATATTCTCAATTGAGTAGATACTTCCTAATTTATGAAGGTGTTAACCTCCCTTCACTATTACTGAGTGCTATTCCCTTATTATTCACCTTATCAACAAAATCCAGGACACGTTATTGGACCCGTTTCGTGACTACTATATATTTCATGTATGCATTATAGATAAATAGACATTTAGAAGTACAAATCTTTATTTTAAAATAAAAGATACCACTATTTACTTGTTACCACATCTATTATCACATGTCATTTCTATGCTCGATCACTCCCCTTTAGTCCCATAGATAGACCACTTTAAAGAATCCAAATGGAACTTCAGAATCTATAGAATGACTAACATCATGAAATTCATTGATATAAAAATCAATAAGAATTTCATGATGCAAATGCAAAACATATGAACCTATATAGTTAGAGTTTTCTTCATGGGAAACAAACAAATATGTCCCGCAATGAAAGAATTCAAGGCCATCTTTATGATCGACAACAATAATATTCAACATCTCAAGCCATTTAGAATCAATATCATTAAGAAAGTTACTTCAAAAAGAATTTGGATATACCAAAACGACATCAGAAGACATCCTAAGAAATGCCACTATCGGTTTTTAGAAATGAACAAACTAATGATAATAAATAATGGAATAATGCCACTATATCCTAATGATATCAATTTACACAAGCTTGTATGCTTGCTGTTTATGGTGTTTTATGATTGAATATTGATCCTAGGATCATTTAAAAACTATCTGGATAAGATACAACTGATCAATCGATCTTATAAACAAAAAGCCAAATTTGAATTTTGTAAATCCAAAATTTGGATTTGCTATTCTTGGTTTAATTCTGTTGAATCACAATCCAGAAAACTTCCCAACATGATTGTAATGATATTGGACAACTATTTGGATCATGTTTGATCCATCCTGATCATATTTGATCAAGATCAATTTTTTTTAAATAATTGAAAATTTTGAGTTCTTGAATTTGTTCAAATAAGTAGTCAGTGTTATTATTTTGGTACAAATCAAGTATATGTAGTATAAGGAAGCTATTGGACAACTCCATACACTTCAAAACAACTTTAAAATCAAAAACTCGATTTTTTTATCACAAACTATTTTGAACCAACTGATCATCATCTGGTACATTGATACTTTGAGATGATGATCAACATGTTCCTAAGAACTTTGTGTAGCTACCCAAACCCTTGGATAAAAAAATCTAATCTAAAAAAAGGAATTTAAAAATTTGCATTTTGGTGTTCTTGAGGAGCGAGGCATTTTAGCTTAGGACCGAGAGATCCAACTAATGATCCTCGGTCCAGATCGAGACCAATGACTAAAAAGTTCGAACATAGGACCAAGACTTAGGACTGAGAATTTTAACAAGACCGAGAGGTCAGACCGATGTTCTTGAGCTAGGACTGAGAATTCTCATCTAGGACCAATATATTCAACTTGCGACCGAGACTCCCATACCACAGGACCAAGAGATCTGACTTCGTGAGCGAGAATCCCAAACCCGGGACCAAGAGGTCTAACTTTGGGACCAAGAACTCCAAACCTAAGACTAAGAGCTCCCGAGCCCAGTATTGAGGAACCTAGCCCAAAGCTAGTCGAGGACCATGAGGTTTATACAACTTGACCGAGGGACTTAGCCTAGAGCTAGCCCAGGACCGATGAATTTATACACCCAAACCGGTAATCTTAGCATAGGACCGAGAGTCCTTAGCTCCCAGACTGTGGGTCTTTGAACCTCGACCGATAAAAACGAACCCAAGGCCTCGGACTCCAATTTTAAGACATGTTTGGTTCCACTTTTCAAAACCTAAAATTATTTTTGTAATTTTAAGACCCCAAACCATTTTCTAAAAATCTCAAAAAAATTAGAAAATGATTTCAAAATATTTTTGCGATATTTCCATAAAACTTTTTGACTAAGGAATGTTTGGTGTGTATTTCTAAACCATAACACCCTTAAAATGACTAATATTTTTCAGATATAATCCTCAGTTATCATCAACAATAGGTATCAGCATTTTAAATATTATTGTTTCAATATTTTAAATAACGCTAAAACCTAAAATAATGACTAGAACCGAAAGAATAATTGATTAAAAATTCAAACGTTATACAACTGATTTTTAAAATCCAACTTTATAAGTAGAGCCCGTTTTTAAAACGAGTACGTAGGATGAAGCGCAAAAGCCTTTTCCCGAGTATCACCAAACTACAAACTAAAATAAAAGTCTAATTAGTACATTTATATACGTATGCCAACTTTTATTGATTTTTAAAAATCAATTGGCGACTCTGTTTAAAATGAATAATCTTTTAAATTAATTATGTTTAATTAATTTAAACCAAAGGATTTCTAAAAAATAAAATTGTGATTTGATTACCACAATTCCCCAGATTATTTAAAATTGCATCCCGGAATTAATTATTTTTAATTAATTTCAAAAAACTGCCAGGAGTCAATGAAATCTTTTAAAATAATATTTTATTTTAATAGAAAAATTTTGACACGCAAATCGATGTTGAAATTTTCGAACCTCAAGCTTCCACAGGAAACGATGCAAATGATTTTTTCTAGAGGTTATAATGACAAAGTGATATAAATTTGAAAAGTATAAATGGCCGTTACTCTGTATGATTTGCAATCAAAATATTCTAAAACATGAAGAAACTCTAAAAAAACGGTAACAACCTCAACGTCATAATCGAAAAGGAAAGAAAGGACATCTTGAGTGACACATGCCAGAATTCTCTATATTTCTATCCAATTGGAGGTAAAGACAATCTCAATGAATCTCATCAAAAACGGTTCAACATTAAATATATGCCTTTGGAGAACCTTCGAGAAAATTGGCATCACCAAAGATCGGATTATGCCATTAGACATATGCATAAGGGGTTTTAACCGCTCACGACGAGAAATAATTGGAAGCCTAAAAAGCACCATCCAAGTGATTAATATACCATTTGAAGTTGACTTCTACGTCATAAATATGCAACTATCATATAGCCTTATCTTGGGAAGGCCTTGGGTGCACTAAGCAAAGGATCTAACCTTTACCTTTCACCAAAAGATAATTTTTATGGCCAACGATCATTTCGTCACGATTGAAAGCAAAGTCTACACTACTACCGTAGTTTGAGAAAATCACGTTGATAGTCTAGAAGTTTAATTGAGCAAATTCAAAGTTTTCCCAATGATCCCAACTTTATCATGTTCAGGTTCCCCTCCATAAAATTGATGTGCATAATGGAATATTTCTCTTGTATGGGCCTGAATCCAAATGCCATAGGCATACCATTCTTCCCTCGACCATTTTATGATTCAGACCATTTCGGCATAAAGTACATACCAACTGGGTTTGAGAAAATACAAAAAGGAAAAATATCCATGGAATACATATCAATCCCTCCAACCCCAATAAGTAGTTCATCCATGAAGGACAAAACATTCTCTACCTTGACTTCCATGAACCATTTACATACCATGATTTACATAGACATTTTCTAGGTCTCGAAATCTTCACCGATTGTTTTATCTATTTGTGTGATTAGGAAAATAACAGAATATTGGTGAGATGCTCTCGAAGGACTATTCTAGACTCTAAACACTAATGGAAAAGACAAGTCAGGAAATGAAACCCACAAGTTCGGTCATCCAACACAAGATTTGGCAATTGAAACTCTGCACGTCGATCTAATATGCACTAACTTAGATAACGATGAAGACGAAGACCCTTTTATACGTAAAAATCTGTTGAATACCGTTAATACTAAGGAAACTAAGAACAACAACGTGATCTTAGAATAACATGTTGATAGAACATCCCCCTTATAATAAAGACGATAATATAATCAAAGAATATGTTTTCAAATATATACCGAGTAATAATGATCGATCATTTAACTTAGACATGAAGTTCGAAATGAAACGCTTCTTGGAAAATGTAAGCGCAATCGTTTTCTCCATCGAAAAAATGGTCGAAATAGACTTGAACACAATAGGTGACCCCCAAATCATTCTTATTGGGCAAAGTCTAAATAAAGAAAAATGCCACGACTTGATTGAACTCTTGAAAGTCAACCAAGACGTCTTTGCTTGGTCGTACACATATATGTCAGTGATCGACCCTAAGATTGTCCAACATCATATTTTCCTTCATCCATATGCTAAACCCATAAAGCAAAAGCTTAGATGGATGAAATATAATGTTGTGACTATAATAAAAGAAGAAGTCCAAAAGAAATTGGAAATTGAATTTCTTGAGATTGTTTAATACCCTACATGGGTAGCCAATGTCGTCCCCGTTACAAAGAAGACGATAATATACGCGTATGTGTCGACTATCGGGATTTAAACAAGACTAACCTTAAAAATAATTTATCACTACCTCACATCGACATACTAATTGATCACACGGTCGATCATGAACTCATATCATACATGAACGAATTCTCAAGATACAATTAAATCTGGATGGCCCTAAGAGTAAGGAAAAGACAACATTCATAACATATGTAGACACTTTTTGCTACTATATCATCCCATTTGGTCTAAAGAATGTAGAGACAACATACCAAAAAACCGTTACGATGATTCTCCATGATATGTTCCACAAAGAAGTGGATGGAGGTCTATTTGAACATCATAATTGTTAAATCCAAATATCGAGAAGGGCATGTCCACAATCTCGAGAAATTCTTACAAAGAATTAGAAAATACAAGTTACAACTTAACCTAAAGAAATGTACATTCAGGGTTACTATTGGAATAATACTAGGCATCCTAGTTACCCAAAGGGGAATTGAATTCGATCCCTCCAAAATATAGGTGATAATAGCCATGCCAACACCTCAAAACGAGAGAGTAGTCCGAGACTTCTTTGGACAAATCCAATATATCATTCAGTTTATTAAGAAGCTCATTATGACGTGCCACTCGTTATTTAAACTGTTAAAAATGACCAAAAGTTCATATAGAATAAGGATTGTTAATAAGCGTTTGAAAGAATCAAAGACTACTTAAAATTGCCTCAAATCCATATAGTTAAGTGTATAATGATAATACCCGAAAACGACATACCTTACACAATACAAAATCTATAAAAAAAGAGCATTGTCGCAGAATTTAAGAGTCGACAATCAATCGTTGTTGAATTAGAAGATGAACTCAAATTTCCCAACAATGGTAGCATGACTATTACATCAAGCTTATGGAGACTCATGTTTGACAGAGCTTCATTCCAATAAAGATTTTATTGGTAAACCCTAAAGGTACCTATAACTCAATATCCATAAAACTAGAGTATCCTATTACCAACAACAAAGATGAATACGAGGCATGTCTCTCAGGCCTAAAGTTGGCATACGAAAGAGGAGTAAAAAAATTGGATATAACTAGTGACACAAATTTGGTTATATCCCAAGCCAATAGTATGTATCAAATAAAAGGAGAGAACCTAAAGCCCTACCATGCATGCTTGACCAAATTTGACATATTTGAACAAGTAATATATATTCATACCCCAAGAAGTCAAAATTAATTGTCTATTAATAAAAATTGCGACTATTGCTTTTCAAATAGTTATGAGGAACTGCTTGAAATTAATTAAAGGAAAAATCTCTAAAAATAATCAATTTATACATGATTGCCCTACCAATATTATTTATTTAATATGTGAATAAATTGTTAATATTCATGTCAAATCAAAACCTATTTTTGATAGTGCCTACGATCATTAGAACATGATTGCCCTAAAAGCACTATGAATTAATAACATGCATGAATAATTTGTTAATATTCATGTCAAATCAAAATCTTTATTTCGATAATATCCACAATTATTTGTAATGACCATCCTAAAACATTATTTATTAATAGTATACATGAATAGTTTCTTAATATTCACATCAAATCAAAACCAATCTTACTAAACAATGGGAGAAGACAAGTATCATCATCTTCTACAATTCAATCACCTTTTGTGAAGTATGAGCGAGGAAGGGGACATGGAAGAAAACAACATGGCCTACAAGGCCAATATGGAAATAACAACAAAGATTGTGAACATTAATTGTAATCTATGTTTGTTTTGTTGTTTGATTGCTACTATTCAGAAACTCTAAAAAAATCAAACCTATCTTTTGATAGTACCCACGATTGTTTATACATGATCACCCTAAAAACGTTATTTTTAATATCATACATGAAGAATTTGTTAATATTGACATCAAATTATAACATATTTTTCGATAGTACCAGCAATCTTTTGTACATGATCTCCCTAGAAACGTTATTTATTATTAGCATAAGTAAATAATTTTTTAATATTCAGATCAAATCAAAACCTATCTTTTGATAATACCAACGATCATTTGTACATGCTCAAAAATGTTATTTATTAATAGTATACGTGAACAATTTGTTAATATTCACGTAAAATTAAAATCTATCTTTCAATTGTACCCACGATCATTGGTACATGATCGCCCTAAAAACGTTATTTATTAATAGCATATATGAATAATTTATTAATATTCACGTTAAATCAAAATCCATCTTTCGATACTAGCCACAATAACTTGTACATTATCTCCTTAAAAACATTGTTTATTAATACCATACGTGAACAATTTGTTAATATCACATTAAATCATAACCTATTTTTCGATAGTATCCCTGATCATTCTTAAAAACATTATTTATTAATAGCATACATGAATAATTTGTTAATATTCACGTCAAATCAAAACATATCTTTTGATAGTACCAACGATCGTTTTTACATGATTCCCTGACAGACTCTATTAATTTCTAAACGAATCTCAGAAATTATCATAATAATAACATCATGAATTATACAATCGGATGACTACGGTCATTGACAGTTTCTCTCCAATTAGATAGTTCACCAAAAAATAATTGGGATGGTAACCCAAATATGTATGGTTGTCATATCAGTCGCATCAATCCAAACTTCCCAGTAACTACACAAAGACTCGATCATCACCCAATGAATCTCATTAAAACTTCACATAAAACTTCAAATACTAGTCACTCCTCGATAATACAAAAGTAAATAAGTTGTTGATTCAACCTCTTCGTGACACATACGACTAGCCATAATAAACATTTTTTTATGCATATACCATCCGTAATATTTCCACCGTGAATAATACATAATGGATATCTTGGATAAAATCTTTGAATCCCAAAGTTTTTTCCAATAAAAATAATGTGAAATCATCTTTGCGATCAACTTGTAGTAATGCCCACATGAAAACTATCCATATCTTGTCAACGCATAATATTTTGTTAGACGGGGATACTTGTAAGAAAAACATACTTGAATACTTTGTTAATATTAACGTCAAATTAAAACTTATTTTTTGATAGTACACACGATCATTTGTACATTATCTTCATAAAAACTCTATTTATTAATATCATACATGAATAATTTGTTAATATTCACGTCAAATCAAAATTATTTTTCAATAGTACATACCATCATTTATATATGATCACCCTAAAAATACTATTTATCAATATCATACGAGAATAATTTATTAATATTCACATCAAACCAAAGCCTATCTTTCGATAATACCCATGATAATTTGTACATGATCATCCTAAAATCGCTATTTATTAATAGAATTAAATAATAATTTATTAATATTCACATTAAATCAAAATCTATCTTTCGATAGTACTCATGATCATTTGTATATGATTTTCCAAAAAAATGTTATGTGTTAATAACACGTTAATAATTTATTAATATTTACGTTAAATCAAAATCTATATTTCGATAGTACTCATAATCATTTATACATGACAATAGTTGTTTATAGCCCACAACCATTTACAAATGATCTCCCTAATAACCACTATCTCACCAAACCCACCCACAGTTTGTTAGTAATAAGCACACAATCATATGTATACTATCACACGAAAATTGCTATGTATGACTCGGGCAAATAATTTAATATATCAAATAATATCTATCAATAGCATCTACAAGATTATTCAAAAGTACTTCTCATAAACATACCTAGAAAAACCAGACACTATTGGTCAAGATTCAACAAGGATAAGTCTCATAGGATGTTGACTACCACATATGAATGTTTTATGTCTTTGATGATTTTGACACACATCAACTATAAAAAAAACTAATTCCTGCCACAACTATCTCCAGGCTTTATCTTTGTATCTCTAAACTGATTTCATAATGAACTCATAAAATTATAAATTGCACAGGGAAAACATAGTATTTATGTCAAACTCGAATTCATGTGTTCCAATAACTAGTATGTTCCCAACTCGATTTAAGGGGCATTAAAAATTGACATACCTAATTTATAAAAAATTCAAATAATGCCGATAAAATAAATTTTCAAAATTATAACTCAACAAATGGTTTAATATAAATTAAATAATTATTTAGGGAAAATGTTATATTCATTTATTCCAAAAGAATGAATTTAAAGGCCAAAACTAAATTAAATATTTATTTAGGGAAAATATTTTATTTTCATTTATCTCAAAATAATTAATTTAGAAGACAAAAATAAATTAAATAATTATTTAAGAAAAATAATGTATTCATTTATACCAAAATAATTAATTTAAAGTCAAAATAAATTAAATAATTAATTAGAGAAAATGTTGTAACCATTTAAATCTCGAATAATTAAAAATAAAGTCCTAAAATATACACAAAATAGGGAAAATATAAACCTTATATCTATTAATTAATTTTTTATATTTTTTGCAGGTAAAAAAAAATTTATAAAGAAAAAATAATAATAAAGAAAAGAAGGTCAAAAAAGGCATGTTTGGGGTTCTTGATAAATCTTTGAAGTTGATCATATAGATGAATTTAAAAGTCAAAATAAATTAAATAATTAATTAGAGAAAATGTTGTAACCATTTAAATCTCGAAAAATTAAAAATAAAGTCCTAAAATACACAAAAATAAAAATAGGGAAAATATAAACCTTATATCTATTAATTAATTTTGTATATTTTTTTGCAGGTAAATAAAAAATAATAATAAAGAAAAGAAGGTCAAAAAAGGCCAAAACTGTTTGGCCTAAATCAAATAGGCCTAAACGCAATGCCTAGGCGCCTAACCAACAATGTGAAGCAAAAGCCCCGCATTGTCACCGGTTCAGACCACATCCAATCCAGCCCAGCGCTCTCCCGAACCACTACTTGCGAACCCTCGATCCACCTAGTGACTAGTCCAACCCAGGTCTAAGGCCCGTTTGTTTATAACCTTTGATTTTAATATTTTAACATTTAAAAGTTTTAAATTATTTTTAAAAAATTAAAAAAAAGTAGAAAACACCTTTAAAATATTTTTATAAAAATATTTTATTAAGGACCTGTTTAGATTTATTTTTAAATCTAACATGTCTGAATTAATATTTTCAGGGATAGTTTTTCATAATTTTCAACCGCATCATAGGTATAGTCATTTATTTAATATTTTAAAATTTAAAATATCAAATCTAAAAATATGTCTAAATTTTGGACAAATAATCAAATAAATAATACTTATGAATCAAATTTTCTTATAAATTCAAAATTTTGTAAAGTAGAGACCGTTTTTAACCCATATAGAGGACATAGTGCAAGACCCTTTCCTGAGTGTCATCAAATATCGAATTCGAACAAAATCACTAAAGTTACGTTTATATACATAAATATTTTCTTGATTTAAAAAAAATAATCAAGTTAGACTATAAAAATTAATTAAAAGATTAACCATTTAAAATTCAAATTAAATTAATTTTAGCTACTTATGAACGGTCCGATGCATACATAGCCTGACTCCCTCTTTTCAAGGGGTGGACATCAGACCTCGTGTAGTTCTCGATCCATTTTTACCAGTGTTTGTTCGTTCTAAACCATTGGTCGATTTTATCAATTCTATCATTTCAATCTCTCATCTCTTTATGAGATTCGAGAATAGAGGATGTATAAGATGATTATAAATGATTAGGCTAAATATTTAATTAATTACAATAAAACTTTATACACATCATTACAAATAAAGATGAACCTTGCATGAGTTATGTGACTTGTGATGCATGGTTTTGAATGTTTGAATTTTTTCCCTCATTTACTTATTGCATGAGTGTGTTCTAACGCATGTTTTTTTTCTTCTCTAAACTACAAAATTGATAACATGATTAATCAAATTATTTCTATTTTAAAACATAACAAAATTTGACTGGAAAACTTATAATTGTGTATGAAAAGGTGAATATCTTATTGTTGCATTAGTCCTACAGGCAAGAAAATGCTATCTAGAAGATCTAGGCGGGTGGCTGATGTAATTTATGTTAGCCATCCGTACAAACAAAAGGCAAAAATGTTGATAATGCATGCACCGATCGACTAAAGTTGTAAATGATCGATCTTGATATGATCAGCACAATTATTGGGACCTACCTAGAAACAAAGAGATGATAGCAACAGTAAAATGAATAATCTTATTGGTTATTGAAAGATGCACGTAGATACTTCTAGACATTGGACACAAGCTATAAAACTAGTTTTTTTTTTTTTTTTTTTTTTTTTTTTTTTTTTTTTTTTGTAAATGCCAACCAAGCCAATAATACCCAATGAGGGGAAAGCAAATGTTATGATGATTCTATGGGAATAACTTGGAATTGACAGGGAACCACGTGGAGGGCAATAATTGGTTGAGATAGAGTGAGAGGATAATCTTAGATAAATGGATGTTCGCCACGTAGACAAGAATGGTTAATATTGATCCTATATGGAGTCACGAGAAAAAGGGTCCTTTTCCAATTGCAATATAACAAGACAAGAGAAATTGTCATGTTTAGAAATCTCCTACAAATTTCAATCTTCTCTCCACCAATTATTATTCATCCCTCACGTGGGACTGCCTGACCCGTTTTTCCATCGTCTAGTACTTCTCCTTCAAAATGATCATCAACTTTATGTATATATAATCTCTAATCTTAAGATTTTCTACTTCATTTACAACAAACAACAAATAAAGGACAACCCTTCGGTTTAAAAGATCTTTGGAGACAGCCGCCATGGGTGACTCTTCCGCGTCATATATTCATATGGTAACTTATTTTTTATACAAAACATGTTTGGGGTTCTTGATAAATCTTTGAAGTTGATCATATAGAGATGCATGATCATTATGATTCAGGTGCATCATCTCATAGAGAAGTGTTTGATCTTTAACATGAGCAAAGAGGAATGCATTGAAGCCTTGTCTAAACATGCAAAGATTGAATCGGTCATCACTTCAACTGGTCAGCCTCCTCAAATAGAATCTTTTCTTTTTTTTTCTTGTTATCTAATAATGGATCATTATCTTATGTTGAATAAAAAAACTTGAAGACTCATAACGTAGTTATAGAGTGTAATAACTCACGTCTTTATGGTTACGAGTTCGAGTGTTCACACCTGAAACATTTACATAATAAAAAGAAAAGAACTTGGAGATGATTCATCAACCTTAGTCCTTTAGAAGAGGGCATTTGTATAGTAAAATAATTCAACAAATTATTCAATTTCTTTTTGTTTCTTTCATTTCAAGTAGTTTGATAATGAGTATTTTATTGGTTCTCAATGAAATAATCAGTTTTTACTTTAAATTCTAACAGTATATATATTTATTATTATTATTTTTTTGTAAATTGCCCGAGTAGGAAGACACGAAATTACGATAGTGAGTGATAAAATAAAGAGAGAAATGCTAGGGTTTCTTATTAGTAAACATGAAATAAACTGAATGTAATGAAAGAGTTTATATAGATAGTGATTACAATAGACTGAAATACCCTTAAGTGCTAATAGACTAAAATATCCTTAAGTGCTAATAAAGATAATAAAACTAATATATCTAACATCCCCTCTCAAACTCACGATGCAACATCAATATGCATTGAGAGTTTGACAGTCAGAAAACGAAAACGCGAAGTCGAATGTGCTTTTGTAAATATATCAGCAATCTGCAAGGAGGAAGGAACGAATGAAAAAGTGATGGTGTGAGTCTGTAGATGATGACTAGTGACATGACAATCAATCTCGATATGTTTGGTTCTCTCATGAAAGACATAATTCCGTGCAATCTGGATAACACTTTGATTATCGCAATGTAGCGGAGTAGGGTGAGAAAGAGAAATATCCATATAAGTAAGTAATCTGCGTAACCAAACAATTTTAGAGGTAGTCGAGGCCATGGAACGATACTCAGATTCTGTAAAAAACCGAGAGATGACATCTTGTTTCTTGATCTTCGATGAAATAAGCGAATCAGCGAGGAAAATATAATATCCAGTGGTCGACTTGCGGTCCGTAGGATCACCAGCCCAATCCGCATCAGAGTAGGCACGCAATTCTAATGAAGATGTGGAAGGAAATATGAGACTATGAAATTAAGTGCCACGAAGATACCTGAGAATAAGAAGAACAGCAGCCCAATGAACTGTAGTAGGGGTAGTGACAAACTGACTAACTACATGAACTACATACACAATGTCTGGGCGAGTTACAGTAAGATAAACTAAGCTTCCAAAAATGGTACGATAAAGACCATAATCCTCCAAAGGAGTTCCATCGGACCAAGAGTATTTAACATTGGTCTCAAGGGGGTGTATCAACAATTTAGTTGTTAGTTAGTCGAAGCACGCTCAAACAAATCAGCAATGTACTTAGATTGAGATAAGAAATAACCTTTTGGAGAATAAGCTACCTTAATTCCCAATAAATAACGTAGCTTGCTCAAATCTTTCATAGGGAATGAGTGTGCTAACTCAGACTTCAATGATTTAATACCATCATGATCATCACCTGTAATAATCATATCATCAACATACAGGGATAGAAGAATGCGTCCTGCTGTTGTACGCTTGACAAATAAAGTCGAATCATGGTGACTAGGAAGAAAGGCAAGCAAAGTGATCACCATAGAGAATTTTTCAAACTAGGCACGTGGTGCTTGTTTGAGACCATAAAGAGCTTTGCGAAGCTTGCAAAGTTCACCAAGTTGATGAGGAACACCTGAGGGAGGCATCATATAAACCTCTTCATGAAGGTCAACATTCAAGAAAGCATTCTTCACATCTATTTGATCGATTTTCCATTGGAAAACCGAAGCAACATCAATCAAAGTGCGAACAGTTGTCATATTCGCAACATGAGAAAATGTTTCCTCATAATCCATGCCATATTTTTGAGAATAGTCTTTAGCAGTAAGTCGAGTCTTGTATCGCTCAATGATACCATATGATTTTGTTTTAATCTTGTAGACCCAACGAGAACCAATGACATATTTTCCAGACGGTAGTGAAACTAAATCTCATGTATGAGTCTGATGTAAAGTAGTAAGTTCCTCAGCCATAGCAGTCTGCCAAAGGGGATCGCAAACTGTCTCCTTATAGGATGAATGCTCAGAAAAATGATGAACAGAAGTGACAAAGGAAGTAAATGAAGTAGAAAAAGAGGAGTACTTAAAATCGGGAAGTTTAGTAGACTTACGAATGCGAGTGGAGTGACGGGGAGGAGGATTGACAATCTCATTCGGCAATTGGGTGGTCGTAGGAGCAGGGACATGGGAGGTGGATGTATCATGAACCAAAGTATCAGATAGACTAGGAAGAGGATCCGCAATCTCATCCGAAATTTGGGTGGTCGTAGGAGCAGGGACATGGGAGGTGGATGTATCGTGAACCAAAGTATCATGAACTAAAGTATCAGATATATATTCATCGGGCTCAGTGTCAAAGGGATTAATACGAACTAGATCTGCTTAGGTCATATGATTTGAACTAGCAGGAACAAAGAAGAATGAAATGTGCTCTAAAAACATAACATAACGCGAAACATATAATTTTTGACTAACTGGATCAAAACAACGATACCCTTTTTGACCAACACCATAACCCAGAAAGATACATAAGGTAGACCGGGAAGACAACTTATTACGTTCAACATGTGGTCGAAGGACAAAACAAATACAACCGAAAACACGCAACGAGGAATAATCAGGTGAATGACCATATAATTTTTCAAAAGGGGATAAACCTGAATTATGAGATAGTGAAATTCTATTGATTACATGAGCATCGGTAAGAACTGCTTCCCCAAAACATATTAGGAACCTCAGCTGATAGCATAAAAGAACGAGTTGTTTCAACAAGATGATGATGTTTTCTTTCAGCCACACCATTTTGTTGAGGAGTGTTAGTACATGAGGTTTGGTGAATTGTACCATCAGAGACAAGTAACTGAGAGAAATCATTAGAAGTGTATTCACCTCCCAAATCACACCTAAAATATTTAATGACTGAAGAATGTTGGGTCTCACAAGAGCTCGAAAATTGGTGACTATAGTAAGAAATTCAGACATGCGTTTCATTAGATAAATCCAAGTATAACGAGTGAAGTCATCAACAAACAAAACATAATATCGAGAACATCCTTTAGAAGAAACAGAAGAAAGTCCCCACACATCAGAATGCACGAGATCAAATGGAGTAGTGGAAAAAGAAACACTTTTATAAAAAAGCAATGCTGAAAATTTAGCCAATTTGCAACCACTACAATCAGAAATGTCATGACTTTCTAAACTACCCAAAGCTCCAGTAGACACTAAAAACTTTAAACGAGATCTAGAAACATGACCCAAACGAGAATGCCAACGATAAAATTCCGAAGATGAACTATTTAAACGAAATGATAACATGTCAATACTGAAGGCAACAACATGTGATACTTTGAGTTCATCTAAAACATAAAGTCCTCCTTTCCTACGGCCTGTCCCAATCACCTTTTGTGACTGTGGGTCCTTAACACAATAATTGGAAAAAGTAAACAAAACTGTGAGACCAGAATCACACAATTGACTAACAAATACAAGGTTTAAAGGAAGACATAGAATATTGTAGACATTTGGGAGAGAAAAATAAGATGTATGTACAAAACCAATTTCTTCCAATGACATTGGAGCAATCATGATGGAAAATGGTGGAACAGAATTGACTGACACAAATGAGTTAATATTAGGAGGCATATGATTAGTTACACCTGAATCTAATATCCATAAGGGAGACGATTTATCTGAATTATCAGATGATGACAAACCTTTATGAAAGGAGGCGGACATGACATGTGATTGTGAGGTGAGAAACTGCTTAAACTGCTCAAACTTCTCAAACATATATGGATCCATGATTGGAGCAGTAATTGTATTACCAATATCAAACAAGTACAAATCTCCAATGATAGCTCAAATACAATAGCACAAATATTGGCAAAACTATGTAAGGACCTTGTTTAACCAACCCAAAATCAGCAACAACAAATATTGCACGACACAAAACGATGCGGCACGAATAAAAATCTCCAGCTGCACAAATATGGAACGAAACGGCACGATGCGACACGACACGACGCAATACGAATAAAAATACCAAAAACGACAATACAAATACAATAACACGAATATGGCACGACGCGGCACAATGCGGCATGATGCGGCACGACGTGACACAAGTACAAATTTCCAAACTAAATCAGCTAGAGCAAAAGAAAGCGAAAACGAAAAATACCATTGACGATTGCAGAATCAAACACCAAATTCAAATCGAAAGATGTAGATTGAATGATTTATGTTGAATAAAGAAAATCCATAAATGGAGGCTCTGATACCATGATAAAATAGAGAGAGAAAGCTAATGTTTCTTATTAGGAAACATGAAATAAACTGAATGTAATTAAAGAGTTTATATAGTTAGTAATTACGATAGACTGAAATACCCTTAAGTGCTAATAAAGATAATAAAACTAATATATCTAACAGTAAAGATATAAGTTTTTTCTCTCTACCACTTAGTAACGATTCTCTACTAAATTCTGACAATAGTTAATTACTATAAGTTAAGCCAAGACTTTCAAAAATATAAGTTTCTTCGATCATTTTGAAAAAAATAGAGTAGATCAATTAATTATAGTTAAGATAACATTGTTTTAAAATGATAAAACCTCATTTTATCACTTCCAATTTTTGTGAGGGTAGAAAAAATAATAAAAACCTATAAATATAATTATGAGTTTCTTCGATCATTTTGAAAAAAATAGAGTAGATCAATTAATTATAGTTAAGATAACATTGTTTTAAAATGATAAAACCTCATTTTATCAATTCCAATTTTTGTGAGGGTAGAAAAAATAATAAAAACCTATATATAAAAAGTTATAACTTGTGGTCATAAATCATATTCCAAAAAGCAGCCAAACAATCTGCTTTCAAATAAAGAAAAAGAAATCCTTAAAAGTATAAAAATAAATAGACTAACAAATTATAACCTAGAAGAAATAAGATTTAGATTAACGCAAATATCAATGACTGGAGTTTGGAGTTCAGACCACTTGTGGATTTTCTTTGGTCATAATTCTCCTTCACTTTTTCTTTTAAATGCGTGAACTTTAATGTTGATGTCTAAATTTCAATTATCATTAAACATTTTTTTTTATAGAAGTAAGATGTCACGATGATAGGATGTTATTCTATCATATCCCAACGAATACACTCTGGTCTATAAAACGATCAATCATCACTATATATGTATAGGTTTCGACTTTGAAGACATAATTATATCGTTGAATCTTTTCTCTCATGTGTAGTGTGGAACGAGCTCGAAAAGGAGAACAAGGAATTCTTCGAGGCCTACTCCCAATCTCAAAGGAAAGAAGACAAGATGTCGGAGGCCGAGACTAACGAGTTGATCATGAAGATGATAACCGAATCATCCAAAGATCTAGACAAGTAATGCATGCACCCCTATCGATTCCCTAAGAGAACATAAAAGTCCCAAATTGATTCTTAAGTCTCAAAATGGGGTAGCTAGAAAATGATTATCATAATGATCATGAAATAAACTGATGACTGTTCCAAAACAATTTGCCATATATATATATATTTTGTTTTTTTTTATAAATGATTCGGTTTGTAAATTCGAACTCATGACCCTAATGAGATAAGTTACCCAATCTGCTGTATTACTGAGTTTTTAGTCCCCACAAATATATTATATAGATACATAAATTGATGTATGCAATATTAATAGTCTATCATGTGCAAGGACGGGCGAGGTACTCATCATGTGGTCCTTCCTCAAATGATTCTATGTTTTCTGCTAAAACAAAAAAAATGCAATCATGTGTGGGTGGTTGTATATGTTATATGTATATAATAAGATCTTGCAGCTCTCAATCGGTCGCCATAGAAGGTCCCATAAAGCTTAATTTGTGCCGATGGGTATGGGAAGGCGATCGAGCAGTGACAAAGGGATCCAATGTAATTTGGAGTTAAAATTTGTGTCTTCTTTGTGGATGTGCGCCATGTTTGTTTTCTTGCTAGCAATAAATAAAGCTGTGGGAATGGGCACCACCTACTTTTGTATAAATAAGTGGTATGATCTTTATGTGTTTTTTTGATTTACTTTTTTTTGAAAGGGTATTTTTTTTTTATTCTTATAAACCATAACAAAACTAATTAGTTATTTATTTTAAATATTTGAAATAGTTATTAATAAAATAATATAATAAAATAGTTAATAGTTGTATATGAGTTCAAGAGATAAGAGAGAAAATGTGATATAAGTCAATTTTCAACAAAGAATTTGATGTGAAAGGATAAATGACATGGTTAGCGATCAATGACAAGACGACTGCTTCATGAGCCGATAATTGTTGTTTTATTTGGCACAATTAGAATCCCACATGGATAAAGATGGGAGTCGGAGAAGTTTCTTAATATATAAAAAAACTCTCCTCACAATTAGAATTTCACATTGAAAGATAATGGGAGTGGAGAAAGTTTCTTAGTCTATAAAAAAATCATTCTCCCTTTGGTATATTGTACTCAATAATTGTATATCTTATTCCTTATTAATTGATAGCCTTAGTGCTCAGAGACGTAGGCAACATTTGACCGAACTTCGTTATCAAATTCTTAGTGTATAATTTTCTTTCATTTCTTCTTTTATTATTTCACTTTTCCATACAAGTGGTATCAGAGCCAAATGGTCGTCCTTGGCATGACAGTTGAGTCTTCAAATGGGGCATCAACTCCTTCGTCATCTTGGATGAGGACCCCTCTGTCGAATTTAAAGATTGCAGTAGAAATATTTGATGGAACTAAGCATTTTGTCATGTGACAATGTGAGGTTCTAGATTTTCTTTTTCAATAATAGGATCTAGATGTTGTTATTGAGGTCAAAAAGCTAGATGATATAGAAGAAAAATAATGGAGTATCATGAATCGTATGGTGTGCGGGACAATTCGATTGTGTCTTTCCAGAGAGTAGAAGTATGCCACGAAGAACGAAACTTCTACACAGAAACTATGGCAAATATTGAATGACAATTTTCTGAAGAAGAGTGGTCAGAATAAGCTCCTAATGAAAAAGCTTTTATTCCGGTTTGATTACTATTAAGGTACCACTATGAATGAACATCACCAAGTTTAATCAATTAGTAGCAGATCTTTTAAATCTTGATGTGAAATTTGAGGATGGAGATCTAGCCTTGATATTGTTATCGTCCCTTCCCGATGAATTTGAACATTTATAAACAACCTTACTTTATGGGAAGAGAAATGTATCTCTTGATGATGTAAGTTTTGCTTTATATAGTCACGAATCGAGAAAGTAGGACAAAAAAAAAATAAAATAACTAAAACAGGTGAAACATTGGTGGTCAAGGGCTGTCAACAAAGAAAATCAAATGGGGGAGGAAGAAGATCCAAAAACAGATTTGCCAAAGATTAATGTGCTTTTTGTCGTGAGAAAGGACATTAGAATATTAATTGCCCAAAGTTGAAGAGGAAAGAGAGATTCTGAAGATGCAAATATTATAGAAAACAAAGGTGATGCATATTAATAATTCTCTTTGTCAATGTCACACACAACATAACTTCATAACGCGTGGATATTGGGCTCATCATTCATTTGTCATATGACACCAATTAGAGAGTGGTTATTTAGCTTTAAAGAACTAGATGGCAAAGTTGTTTACATGAGAGATGTTATTATATGTAAAATAAAAGGGATATGTTCAATCAAGATAAAAAATTATGTTGGATCCACCATAATTATCAGAGATGTTCAGTACATACTGAATATAAAAAATATTTTCTTTGGGGGCCTGAGAGTCAAAAGCCCTACATGTGAGAATGGAGAATGAAAATCTTAAAGTAATCTCTAGAGCACTAGTGATGTTGAGAACAATTAGAAAAAGTAATAATTTGTATTACTATCAAGGTGGTACAGTTAATGGGACATTTGTAGTTGTATCAACTTACGACAATAGTAAGGAATTAGATACAAGAACGCTATGGCATATGCGATTGGGACATGTTTGTGAGAAATCTATGCAAACTATTGTTAAGCAAGGATTGCTAAATGGTACAAAAGTTTGTACATTATATTTTTGTAAACATTGTTTTCTGGGAAAACCAAAGCGGGTAAAATTTGGCACTACTATCCATAACACCAAAGATATTTTGGACTATGTGCACTAAGATGTCTAGGGACCTGCCAAGACCCCATCTCATGGAGGTAGACATTATTTTGTTATTTTTATTGATGATTTTTCTAGAAGAGTATGGGTGTTTACTTTGAAGAACAAAGATAAAGTATTTGAGATTTTTCTTAAATGGAAAATTGAAGTTGAAAATGAGACAAGAAGAAAGATCAAAATGCTCTAAACTGAGAATGGTGAATATTATAAGAATGATCCATTCTAGAAGTTATGCCAGAAGTGTGGCATAGTTCGACACTTAACTAGTAAAAAAACATCACAGTAGAATGGAGTATCGGAACGTATGAACATTAAAAAGATACATATATGGTTTTGGTCATCTAACTTATTTCTCATTTGTCCAGAAATGAGGACATGAGCAATGCAACCAAATATCCTCAAATGAGTTATAGTTGGCTTCACATTGCTCTAAGCTTCTTCTAGAGCTCAATAGAAGATAGTTATTTCATTTATTAGGGAAAATTTATAATTTTTTAGCTATAGTTACAATAAAACTGAAATTTTAAACTAACTACTAACCCACTATTAAATAAGTTAAGTTTCAACTGCACTAAAAACTAACTAAAAAGGCGTATGCAAAACATGTCCACTATTATCAACATAAATAAGACGGATCTTATGATTAAACGTTCCTCAATTTGTCTCTAACCAATTATTCATTGAAAATAAAAACTATGAACTATCATCATTAGAAGAAGTCGAAGAACCAAACAAAATATCAATCAAATTAGTCATGAAGATGAAACTGTGAGCCGAATCTTCTATTATTCAATTTGTAATTTGTAATTTTTAATCCAGAATTTGTTGACTTCTTTTAACAGACATTAATAAAGAATTGGTTAATAAACATGTTTGAGATGACGATGAATTATACGTATCATTTTCATCAGTTATCAACTCATCATCAGAAGAAACATTTTCAATGTATTTTCTTAATACTTGTTTTGTCATTTAACTTCATGTTGTACATGACAAATACCATGTCATTCATTTTTTTTTTGTTGATGTAGACAATTTCTACGTTTTTTATGAACTTGTAGGCCAAGAAGAATATCAATGTTCTAATTTTAAACTTTCAATAATTAGGTAAACAAAAAATATTTAAATATATATAAAAATAAAAATATACCATTTCAAATGCACTCCAATTTCGTTCACATCCAGATGAACTTCAAGTAAGACTAAATATTCTAATAGCAAACATTTGTAGCTCTGGAGATTCATCACCATAAGAATCCCATATTCAGCTGAAGACTTTGTGTTTATTGTCATTTTTGCAAATTTAGAACCAAATAATCTTTTTGCGTTTTTAAATGATTCAAGTTGGCTATCTATTTTGCTTATCATATTTTATCAGTTATCATCATTTCAATACAATTATATATACCCTTTTTATATGAACATTGGATTTAAAATCACAACTATAATGATATTGAGGATTTAGATAATAACCAGCAACATGTAAAGGTTTGTGGAGATGAATTACCCATCATTCATCAATGATCTTCCAAATAAGTTCATAACTAAAATTAAGACAAACAATATATTATGAACATATATATAAATGAATAATATCATTAAAAATAAATAAAAATACAAATGTTATTTACTTTCTCTTTATATTGTTGAAGTTGTCTTTAATCTTTTCGTTAGCCTCATCCATTTGTTCATAAACAAAACCCTTGGTAGGCTTAACATTCGAATCCACAATTCTAAGTACTTTAATTAGAGGTCTCACAACTTTGAGACATGTAATTTAATTTGACCATAATTTACTACCAATAACCATTGCCTCAATTTTCTTTCCATCAATCCTACTCAAGAATGAAATTAATCTCCAACTTCTTGAACTAAACATAATCATTAAAACTCCCTAACGTAAGATATGTAGTAGGAAATCTTGTCTTTTCTGGTCTAATCAGGTTTCTTTCATCAGTAAAATTCCATTACATAGATATTAAGTAGAGTTCTCGAGTATATATACTTTGTTATGCTTTTAGAACTCTCAATTGTCAAGGTATGAACATGTATTTTTTTCTCTCAAAATCTTCTAACATGAGATCAATATAATGAGCAGCACAAGGAGTCCAATATAACCTTTTTCTTTTTTCCATCAACAATTCACCAACTAATTTGTAATTAGCAACATTGTCACTAACTATTTAAACAATATTTTCTTCTCCAAATTCTTCTACAATTGCATCTAACATTTTAAATGTCTTATACATTGTCTTAGAAATGTCGGAAGTGTCAATGGAAGTTAAAAAAATTGTTCATTTAGGACGGTTAACCAAAAAATTACATATGGAACATCCTTTCTTATTAGTTCAATCATCTGACATAATTGAGCAAACTGTTTTTCTCCATTCTATCTTTAAATATTTTAGCAACTCGTGTGTTACTTCCACCTCTTTCATAGATATTTCACTCGTACTTCATGATAAGTAGATAATTTAAATCCTGGACCATGTCTAGCAACCATTTTAAGTGTTATTTCAAAATAAGATTTTTTCACATCATTGAAAGGAATAACACTAGTATAGAGAAAACAAGAGAGATCATTTGACAAGCATCTTCCCTTAAATATTTCTTAAACATTTTAAAACCTTAAAGATTTGTTTGAAATTAATTTTTCTTTCACCCTTTACCTTTAATTTTGATCTATTCAAATACACAAAATATTAATATAAATATGGTAAATATTTTACAATTTTTATTTTATTTTCTTGTATATTTTTAGGAATTAAATAAATAATTTTTTTAAATGAAATAGATACAACAATTCATCAAAATTATTTATTTTTTCCTTTACTTTTTCTAAAAATATTTTGAGATATTATGTGTACAACATTTATTTAAAATAAATTTGTTTTTTATTTTGGCCCTAACCCCTAGTTAATTTGATTAATTAGCACAATAATTAATCATAATTAATTATTTTAAATAGGTTTTTATCTATGGAGTTAATTATTTTGATTTTATTTATTTAGAAATAAATAAAAATATATTTTTAATTATAAATTGGGATATAAATTTTTAGTGCTTACCAATATTATCATTAAGATTGAGATGTACACATTATATATGTTTTTTTTTTTTTATAAATATACCATTTTGATTAGACATGTTATATAAAAATTAATTTTTAAAAAATGAAATAATAATTTTTAAATTGAGTATATTAATATTTGTAACTAAAAAATAGTTAATCAAATTAAAATTAGAAGAATTGTCAATTTTATACACAAAGTTAGAAGAATTTGTCAAATTTATATATTAAGTTAGGAAATTCTATTTACTTATACAAATTTGACCAAATATGTCAAATTTATCAATGTTAAAAAAAAAATTAAAGATGTTCAATTTTAACATCTGTGTAATTATTATTATTAATTTTTAATCCATTTCATTTTCAAATTTTAAATATATATTTTTAATACACATCATCTGTGCAGAATTTACCAATAGCACTTTCGTTAACGAGTAGAATATGAAGGCTTGAATATTCAATCGGTGTTATTGAGGATGGACGAGAGGGTGAATTTTGATTCACAATTCGTCGAAATAAGAGGGGAATTGAATTTGACCCGGAATCGTCTTCCGATTGGAATCCTATCAGTGGAATGTTTTCTACATATTTAAGAGACAATGATATCTTCCATTCACATCTCCTCATCTACAAAACAATCTTTATCAACGATTGAAAAGACTGAAAAGATTTCAGTCAAAGTTTGTTTCTAACAAACCTATCAAACCCATTAGGCACAGTTCTTGAAAGAGAAAGTCTAAAATTAATATCAAATGTCTGATCTCACCCTTCCCACCACCGAAAAAAATTCTCTAATGCTCCTTCATACACATACCCTTCTTCATTTTCCGACCAACCACCTTCACAATTTCCTCCTTCACCCTGTTATAAACTTCATCCACAAAGGTAACTGAATTCGTTGCCGAAATTTATCATCGTCTGTCCTAAATACTGAAACATAAATGTTTAATCTTTTTCCGGCGAGCCTTATACCCTCTACCGAAAGCGAATACGCATAAGGGTCCAAATTCAACATTTGTTGAGGTCAAAAAGAAATAAAAGATAGATAGAATTATTTTAACCGTAAAGAACTTTTGGCTGTTTTACTTGATGAGTACGTGGGGTTACAATACATGATTAAATACATAATATAATGATCAATAAATATACATACATTAATTAATGCGACCTTTGATATACCCAAGTAAAGTAACTACATATAAATTAACTCTTGTGGTTAATTTCTGTTGTTGATACCGATTAAGAGTTTTGTTGTTTAACATCCTCCTGCAAGCGAAACGGGGTGGCACAGACTATAAGCTTGTCACGAAAAAGTGAAAAGCATTTAGATGAAAAACCTTTAGTAAGGATATCTGCAATCTGATCACGAGTTGATATGTATTGAATGATAAGTGTCTTACGAGCAACACGTTCACGAACAAAATGAAAATCAATCTCAATGTGTTTGGTACGAGCATTAAAGACAGGGTTTGTAGAGAGAAATGCAGCAATGTTGTCTCACCATAGAATAGGAGGACGATTCAGAGTGACGTGAAGTTCTCCTAGAAGAGATTGGAGCCAACAAAGTTCAGTAGTAGCATGAGCCAAGGCACGATATTCAGACTCTATACTAGAACGAGCAACAACCTGTTGCTTTTTGGAATTCCAGGAAATGAGATTGACTCCAAGAAATACACAATAGCCAGTGGTGAATCGACGATCATCAGGACATCCGACCCAATCAGCATCAGAATATGCTGTAAGAGAAAGTTGTGACGATGACCGAATTTCTAATCAATGATACGGTGTATACCGAAGATAACGTAATATTCGTTTTACATCTGCCCAATGAGTAGTGGTGGGAGAGTGCATAAACTGACACGCTCGATTAACTGCAAAGGCTAGCTCAAGACGTGTGAGAGTAAGATATTGAAGAGCGCCAACAATGCTTCGGTAGAGAAGTGGGTCACTCAAAGGTTCACCATCATGTTTGGAAAGAGAAGACCCAGTGGCAACAAGAGTGTGAAGTGGCTTTGCATCCACCATATTAGCTCTCTTAAGGATTGTGGAAATATAATTAACTTGATTAAGAAACAAACCGGTAGGAGTTCGAGTAGCTTCAACTCCAAGAAAATAATGAATATCACCCATGTCTTTAATAGGAAATAGTTTACACAATTTAGATATCATAGACATAAGATGGGGTGAAGAGTTTCCCGTAAATATAATATCATCCACATAAACTAGTAAATAAGCTAAAATATCGCCTTTGTAATAAATAAAAAGCGATGTATCGGATTTGGATTCAATAAAGCCAATGGATAATAAAGTCCTACATAACGTGGAGGGCCAAGTACGTGGGGCTTGCTTTAGTCCATAAATGGCCTTTTGTAGACGACATACATGATGTGGAAAATCAGGATGTATAAATCCAGGCGGTTGAACCATATAAACTTCTTCAAGTAATGTGCCATGAAGAAAATCATTACTCACATCAAGTTGGTAGATCGTGTAACAGCGAGTGAGAGAATGGGTCGGATAGTAGTTGGTTTGACAATCGGACTAAAGGTTTCCTCATAATCAATTCCAGATTGTTGATGAAAACCTTTTGCAACAAGTCGTGCTTTGTGTCGTTCAATTGACCCATCAATTTTTCGTTTAAGTTTAAAAACCCATTTGCATCCAACCACATTGCGAGCCTGAGTTCGCGGAACAAGAGTTCATGTGTTGTTCTGTAGTAGAGAATTATACTCAAATGTCATGGCAGCCCTCCAAGAAGGGTCTTTATTAGCCGATGAAACATATGTAGGTTCAACACTAGAGGCAAAGTTGATATTTAAGGAATGAATCTTGTTTTTGGCTCGAGTGACCATGGGATGAATGGAGCATGTAGGGGCACGAACAGGTGAAGTACGAGGAAGAGGATTTCTAGGAATAGGTGTGGATTCAACTAATGTGGGAGTAGATGAGTTAGAAAAAGATTGAGGTGGGGTAGTGATTGGATTAATTGGATTATTAGGAGGGATAGATGTGGTAGGTGTGGTAGGTGTGGTTGGTTGTGCAGTAATAACGGTTGAGGTTGTAGATGGAACAGAATATGTGAGGATAGATAGCGATGGTTGTTGGGTTGTGTGAGTAGGTGCCGAAGGTGATATTGTAGAAAAGGGAAACATTTGTTCATTGAAGGTAACATGTCGAGAGATGAATATACGACCGATTGGTAGGTGGAGACATTTATAGCCTTTGTGAACTGAGCTATACCCAAGAAAAGTACATCGAGTGGGCCGAAAATCCATCTTGTGTTGGTTATAGGGTCTTATGAGAGGGTAACAGGTACACCCTAAAGTCTTCAAAGAAATATAGTCAGGAACACACCGAAATAATATTTCATATGTAGAGCGATGATCTAGAGAAGGTGATGGTTGTCGGTTGATAAGATATATTGCAGTGAGAGTCGCATCATCCCAATATTGAGGAGGTACCGATGCATGTGCCCTTAAGGTGAGGCTGATCTCAGTGGTATGCTGTAATTTTCGTTCAGAAACTCCATTTTGTTCGCTCGTATATGGGCACGAGAGTCGGTGCTTTATACTATGAAGTTCTGTCAATAAGCCAAGATTACGATATTCTTCACCCCAATCAGACTAGAGCATTTTTATACTCCGGTTGAATTGGTTTTCAATAAGTTCCTTAAATTTCACAAATATAGATAACATATCCGATTTCTTTTGAAGTGGGTATAACCACGTATACCGACTATAATCATCAACAAAAATAACCATATAACGAAAACCATTTGTAGAGAAAACGGGAGCCGGTCCCTAAACATCAGAATGAATTAAATCAAGTGGAGCAAAAGTTTTTTATATATAAATTGGAAAAGGTAATTTGTGAGCTTTTCTAATCTGGCATGCTTCACAAACATTAAAGTTCTTGTTTCCTAACATAGGTAACTGAAAATGAGAAATAACATAAGATGTGGTGGCAGCACAAGAGTGTCCAAAACGATGATGCCAAGTAGATGCTGAAGCTCGAGAGGTTGTAAGAGCATGTTTAGGGATTGTTGATGGAGAAATATAGTATAACCCGTCTTTAAGTCTGCCTCGAAGAACTTCCATCTTCGTAGAGCGATCCTTTACCAAACAGTAAGAAGGATGAAATTCAAAGATTACATTATTATCAGCGGTAAATCGAGCAACACTCATCAAATTCTTGACAATTTGTGGAACATGCAAAATATTTCGTAGATGTAGAGTTTGATTTCCACTATTAATATAGAATTGCCAATGTGAGATATGGATAGAGGATTACCGTTACCAACTAAAATCCCTTCAGTACCTTGATATGCTGAGTGAGTGTGGAGATTTTCTAAGTCAACCGTAATATGATCAGTAGCACCCGAGTCTGGATACCAAGCAGGATCTGAGATCACTGATGGGCTGGCAATCATAGCTACAGGCGGAGCCGAAGGTTGAAAGTTATGATCAAACCTACGCCGACAAGTATTGACAAGATGTCCAATACCATTACAAAGTTGACATTGTTGGTGAGAGCGACAATTATCCGATGAATGTCCAATTCGATCACAATTGGTACATTTCGGATGTTGATTACCACCATTATTCTTTCTACGGTAGTTCCCGTCACGAGAAAATAAATTGTTTCCAAATTGAAGATTATTGGGTCCATAATTCGATCCAGCTCGACTCAAATTATTATTTATGTTGTTGTTGGACCTATATAAAGGCGTCCCGCTCCAGCATCCACCGGACTCGGACTCAAGTCCATTGGCATAAGAATTTTTAACCATATAATGTTCAGAGGGTCCAGAATTTGATCCCCTTCCTCGCGACGATGGATTCCTGCGAGAGTTTATTCCACCTCCTCTATGTCGTCCAAAAGCAATATTGGCCGAGGCATTGTTGGCAACAGAATGTGCCAGTTCTAGCCGTTGTTCGTGATTGAGCAGAAGTCTAGTGAGTTCCTCGACACTCACCGGTTCGAAACGGGTGGTTACAACAACCACTAAGGCCTCGTATTCTGGTCCAAGGCCACTCAAGGTATGAGTGAACAAATCGAGTTCAGAAACTCTTTCACCAATTGCTGTAAGCGAATCTACTATAGATTTTATAGATTGAATGTATTCATTCATTGATTTATTACCTTTCTTCTGAGTTTGGAGTTGTAGTCGCAACTGAACCAAACGAGCTCTAAATTGTGTTGCGAACATTATTTCAAGTGTAGCCCAAAGATGCGAAGAGGTCTCACATGCGTCGCCAACAACTTAAGCAAGAATGGAATCATATAAGGTAGAGAGGATCCAACTTATGATTCGCTGATCTTTCTCCTCCCATGCTTCAAACTCAGGATTTGCGACGACGGTGGGTTTCTCTTCGTCATCGTCAACAACAGTTTCATCGTACTGTACAGAAGTAATCGTTGCACAGGGGCTGGGTGGGATTCATTAACAAATCGGAAAAGACGGTTGCCTTTAAAAACCGGTATAACTTGACTTTTCCAGATTACAAAGTTGTGCTGATCAAGTTTAACAGAGATCGATTGAAGAAAGTTAGGAAACAACTGATTTTTGTTTGAATCAGCCATAGGATCGAAAAAAAGAAAGGAGTAGTCCAAGAGATGCTCTGATACCAAGAAAGAAATAAAAGATAGATAGAATTATTTTAGCCGTAAATAACTTTTGGCTGTTTTCCTTGATGAGTACATGGGGTTAAAATACATGATTAAATACATAATATAATGATCAATAAATATACATACATTAATCAATGCGACCTTTGATATACCCAAATAAAGTAACTACAGATAAATTAACGCTTGTGGTTAATTTCTGTGGTTGACACCGATGAAGAGTTTTGTTATTTAACAAGGCCGAGGAAAGATCTATATAACTAAGTAGAGATGAGTTGGATTAAAAAACTATATATTTAATACCTAGCGTGAATTATTTTATTTTTAATAATATACATATGTTTGAGGAAATAACCCTAATAACAGGGTTATTTCCAAAAATATAAGAGGGAGTAATTTTTACAAAACTAACATTTTTCCCCTAGCAAAAGACAATTATATTCCCAAATAAAAATATTCACATTTTCCCATTTTTCTCCTCTCCTCTCCTCATTTCATTTTCCTTCTCTTCTTTCTCCCCCCGACTGTTGGTATTCCTTTCTCTCTTTTTCTCACCCGACGAACCAAGCGAACCAACGAAACGAAACCGATCGATCAGCTCCCCGAGGCAATGCCAGAACGCCTTCATCATTTCATGGGAGTTTTTCCTGTTTTTCTGTTGTTTTCCTCTTGCATTAACGATAAATGGAAGAAATTGTTTAGGTTTTTAGCGTTTTAGATTTTAAGCTTTGGGTTTTAAGGTAGCTGAATGGTTTGAAAGGGTTTTACGGTGGAATATGCATTTTCGCCTATGAGGCGAAAATGCATTATTCGTCTGCGAAGATGTATTAGTCGTCTGCGATGATTTATTTTTTGTATGCGATTGAAATTTCATCGTTGCAGACGAAAAATGCATCATCGTAGACGGATAATGCATCATCGCAGACGAATAATGCATTTTCGCAAGCGACAATTGCATCTTCACAAGCGATAATGTCTTATTTAATTCTTAAAGAAATGATATTTTCTTTCTTAAGTGTTTTCATTAGTCTAACATAATGTTTCTTTGCATTTGGAACCAACCAAAATCAATCCGTTATTGAGAACTTTCCTGGCCGTATTTCATGGAAATCCTCCTGAACATATTTGTTAAAGACAAATGAGAAGTTTAATAACCTTGGTCTTATGGATAGGGCTTTGTAGACTCAATTCTAGAATATACTGAAAGCCCCGATTGTAATTTTCTTTAGAACAATAATCCATCAGATGCTGATGAGGAAAAGTAGCTCCAATTCGAAGGGGATAAGTTCATGGTCAATGGTCAGGAGCTCTACTGGGGCATGAAGGAATATGCCTTGGTGACAAGCCTCAACTTTGAAAGATTTCATGTGGTCGAAAACTAGTGTGTTGAAGAATGTTCACCCCTAATCCGCAAATATTTTGGAGGGAAAATGATTGTTAGTGTAAATGAGGTTCAAACAAGTTTCTTCGGATGCTCTGATAAGGAGGATGCATGGAAGATGGGGATCATAAACCTGATTTACTAGTATCTTTTCGGATCTAATAATAGGAGGAGGGTGAATTTGAAAATCTTCAGCATGGTGAATGACATGGAGATGTTCCTTCAATTTCCATGGGGAAAAGTATCCTTTAGTTCAACCCTGAAGGGTATTGACAAAGACATAAAACATCTTCGGGAGCTATATCTAGCCAAGAGGGAAACTTACAAGGGGAACTGTGATGTCGCTTATACTATTAGTGGGTTCACAATAGCCTTCCAAGTTTGGATCTATGAGGTTATCAAAACATTTGTCCCCAAATTTTCGGATATGACCGAGGAAAAGCCTATATGCCCAAGGATATTTTTCTATACAGCCTCTAAGAGAAACACTAGCACTGTCCAAGAGGTATTCACTGCCCTTCTGAAGTGCAATGTGTTTAACAAGATTAATTAGTCTAAGGAGGAGAAGAGGAACTACTTTGGGGAAGATTTTGAAGATATGGGAGGCTACATTTATGATGAATTATTTGAGATTGAGGTAAGAAGAGAAAGAATGAAGATGACAGTACTCCCAAAGATGAAATGACTCCCAAATCGGTGCCTAAGAGGAGAAGACTACTTAAAATCACACTAGCAAATAGGACCGAGAGGTCATTTAGTGATGAATCTAGCCAAGACACATCTCAGTCTACAATTGATGAATCTATCCAAGACAACACCTCTTGGTCTACTCGGCATGTCCCTTCTACGAAGACTCCTCAAACTAACCAAGACAATTCTTCCAACTTGCCAAGACAATCGAGTGACTCAAGCCTAACATGATATGAAGTTTTATGAGCTGACAAATTATCTAAAGGAACTGACAAGGGATGTAAATGAGCTTAAAACTGAAATAAAGCTCATCAAATAGGATCAACGTGTTATGTGCAACCAAATAATCAAATTATTGGGGAAAATAAAACAACAGAAGAATGTTGATTCAGATTTAGTGGAGAAGGAGTTAGTGTTGAAGAGGCTTGATGAGTTGAAGAAGAAGCAAGATGATGAGTTGGAGAAGAATAGGCTCTTTGAGTTGAAGAAGAAAAAAGATGACAATGAATTGGAGAAGAATAGGCTTTTGGAGTTGAAGAAGAAAGAAGATGATGATGAGTTGAATGAGTTGAAGAAGAAAGAAAATGATGATGAGTTGAATGAGTTAGAGAAGAACAAAGATGATGATGATGAGTTGAATGAGATGGAGAACAAAGAAGATGTTGATGATGGGTTGAATGGGTTGGATAACAAAGAAGATATCGTTGATGGGTTGAATGAGTTGGAGAACAAAGAAGATGCTAATGGGTTGGAGAACAAAGAAGATGATAATGAGTTGAAGCGACAAAAGTGTCTTGATTTGAAGTCGTTAGAGGTATTTGAGAAAGAGGAGTTGGAAAAGAAGTAGGCTGAGTTGAAGATGGACGACTATGAAGATTTAGCCACGAAGAAGAATGAGTTCTCCACAAAGAAGAAGGAGTTGGGCACGAAGAGGAAGGTGGAGTTGGCCAAGAAGAGGAAGGAGGAGTTGCCCAAGAAGAGGAAGGTGGAGTTGGAGAAGAAGAAGGATGGTGATCAGGAGTTGGAGAAGAAGATGGATGATGATGTGTTAGAAATGACTCCAACAAAAGTTTTGGGAAAGCAATTTCGGAGAAAGAGGTAGAAGTCCACGAAATTGGGGAACTACATAGGCCTTAGTGGAAAAATGTTTAAACTCAATGATCCGGTAATGGTCAATCCTTTTTTAGATTATGACATTGAACAGATGGATGAGTTGAACAATTGGATGAAACTGAAGGAGGTGAAGGATGAAGACATGAAGAATCTAGTTATTAGCATAAATGATCAAGATTTGTTTGGAAGATTGCTGAAGCCTCAGAATTGGCTGCATGATGATGTAAGTTTTGTTCAGTAATATAGTTTTTTCACCTGCAAAAATACATTTTCGCTGACGAAAAATACATCTTCGCAGACGACAAATGCATTTTTGCAGGCGCAAAATACATCTTCGCCTACGAAAATGCAAGTTGCGCCTGTAAAAATGCATCTTCACAAACGAAAATTGCAATTATGTTAGTATAACGTGCTTAATTCATTTTTTCTATTTGCGCAGGAGATAGATGCAACATGTTTCCTTCTTAGAAAAAGGGTTTACGAATTCCGCAAGACTTATCATCCGATGAATTTCACAATATGTGATTGTCATATTGCTCTAAAGTTTGAGTCTCATTATGCACAGTTCGCCAAAGATCCATAAAATTACAAGTTCGAGATTACCTCCATGGAATATTTCATGGGTGATGTTGACAAATTGACTTGTTGGAGTAGCGTAGATATCATATATATCTCTATGAACTAGAAGCTGAAACACTGGATCATGTGCCAGGTGCATCTACAAGATTGGTGCATCAATGTATATGACTGCGAACATGGATTTTTCAAAAAGGATCATTATGACAAGTTCATGAAACCACTATGTGAAATGCTTCCATATTTGTTTGAACATGGAATGACCCATGTTGACAAGCGAATGTATCCTAAGTTCAAATTGGAAAGTTTGTCATATGTTGTAATACCACACCCAACAGTCCCAAAGTGCACCAAGAGTGGGGACTGTGGTGTTTTTACAATCATGTATATGGAGTACCTTACTGCCAAATTAGATGTATTAACCGTGATCACAAAAAACATGAATTTTTGGAGAAGAAAATGGGCAGTAAGGTTATTCCACCATATTATAGACCCATAAGAAATGGATAGTAAGGTTAATTTGACAGTCATATTTTCTTTCTTAAGTTTGAATGCAAATTGATGTATATTTTGCTAAATTTACAATGACATTTTTGCTATAATGTAGTCTATTTTTGAGTATATATAATGTAGTCTATTTTTGTTAACATATTTGTTTTCTCATGTATATCTTAATAACATCTCAATCAAATCAAAGATAAAAACATATTCTAACAATCTTCATCAAACCAAACCCAAAATAATAAACTTTATGATCAAATTAATAACATGTCAATCAAATTAATGATGATCTATTGAATTTTATGTCTACGAAAATGCATTTTCGCCTAAGACAATTGCAATTGTCATCTACGAAAATACATTTTCCCAGGCGACAATTGCATTTTTGCATGTGACAATTGTATTTTCGAAGACGACAATTGCATTTTGAGTTGGCAAGCAAATTTCGCATGAGCAAATGCATTTTAAGTTGGCAAATAATTTTCGTATGCAATTTTTGCCTGCGAAAATTGCAAGTTTGAGTTGTCTGCTAGATCTCATTGTTAATACAATTGATGGTTGTGTAAATGCATCACTAGTAAATGACAATACTAATAAATGACAACACTTTAAATCCATTTCTCTATCATATAAACACAGGTCCTCAAAAAATAAACACAAGTCCTGATCAAGAAATATAGCACAACAGTTTGATCATTCTATTATGCCAAATGTTGTGCACTAGATTATGAAGGTTGTGTTCTAGTTTGTGATGGTCTTGCAGTAGATGGTGCAAGCATCACTGCTGGGCATGTTGCCCTGTTATGGCCTAGACCGCCATATGAGTCGCACCGTCTCCGTTCCTTACAAGGCTCACCTTATGATGACCTACGCTTTGTTATTGGTCGCCCTTTCTTAATCTTCATAGGGGGTTTTAGGCAGACTCATTCTTTGATATTTTCGGGAATGTCCTAAGCATCATGATTAAAAACTGGAAAATATGTTTTCGCATATGCCTTGCATCACCCTTCAGTTGAGTAAAATTTGAAAAATTATATTTAAGTCATAAAAATTAAACATAAATTTAATATGCAATTGGTTAAATTCTCTAATCTTGTGCAGCAATCATAGAGAACTGATTTCAGGAAACGGGTAGAAGCTAGGGTGTCACGTCCCAAAATTATACTTTTCACGATCGAGCCTCTTCGTTCCTAGCTAAGATTTGGGACCGAGGATACGAGAACCCAGGACTGAGTGGTCCGACCGATGATCCTGCAGATGAAAGATTTATTAGGCAAGTACTTTTTCTATATTATTTTTTAAACCCATACAATGTTATCTATTCACATATTTAATATAAATAATGCATAAGGTTTTCAAAGCATGTTTTCATTGCATGTCCATGATTACTAAAAAATGATGATTTTATAGAAGGGTTATGGATTCAAAGGAATTGACAGATATGGGAGGATGGTTACCGACATGAGCTTTAGTAGTTTGATTCCACAATATAGCTAACGGAATTGACGGTTGAATGCCTTCTCTTGAGGGCCAACTCTCAAGGTCTAGGGTCCCAATATGACTCAGATGTAACTATACATGATTGACTGATGATATACCTTTAAAAAGCCTCATGGATGCAATGCATAGTAAATGTCTTTTATGTATTCATTTAAATGTTGGATGGGTATATCGACTCACTATGCTTATGTGTTGTAGGGACCCAGTTACCATTTTTATGACTGGTGAAGGAAGATTTGGAGTCGAGCATGGTGAAAGAGATGCGTGTGGAAGGAGGGACCGAGACCGTACGACCAACTTTTATATCACCATTTTAATAGTCTTGTCTAAAAGCCACCCTAGCGCTTCCATATTTATGATCGAAATCATGTTGAAATAGGTGCATGAAATAAGGATTTTAGGGCCTTACAATTTGGTATTAGAGCAATGGTTCCGAACTTTAGTACTATCACACACATACTCCTACAGATGCACCTCTAAGAGATCTCCTTCAGTTTTGTAAATTGTTTTAAAATAATGTTTTACATGACATGAAACTATTTTCATAATGATTTTAAATAAAGTTTTGCATGAAACTATTTTCATAATCACAATAGTAGCACGGCCCATAGGATCGAATTTCGGGTCGAAATTCCTTATTAGGTGGGTAGTTTGTCACGTCCCAAAATTTAAATTTTCACGAACAAGCGTCTTCTCTACTGGATAATATTTGGGATCAAGGATACGGGAACCCAAGACCGAGTGGTCCGACCGATGATCCTACAGATGAAGGATTAATAGGCAAGTACTTTTTCTATACTGTTTTTTAAACCCACACAATGCTATTTATTCATGTATTTTATATAAATGAAGAATGAGGTTTTCAAAACATGTATTCATTGCTTGTCCTTGATTTCTAAAGAATGATGATTTTATAGAAGGGTTATGGATTCAAAAGAATTGAAGGATATGGGAGGATGGCTACCAGTATGAGCTCTAATAGTCTGATTCTACAATATAGCTGACGGAATTGATGGTTGGATGCTTTCCCTTGAGGATCAGCTCTCAAGGTCTAGGGTCCCAATATGGCTCAGATGTAACTGTACATGATTGACTAATGATATACCCTTAAAAACCCTCATGGATGCAACGTAGAATAAATGTCTTTTATGTATTCTTTTAAATACGTGTTGGGTCTATCGACTCAATATACTTGTGTGGTGTAAGGACCCAGCCACCGTTTTTATGACCAGTGAAGGAAGATTTGGAGTTGAGCATGGTGCAGAAGATGCGTGTGGAAGGAGGGACCAAGACCGTACGACCGACTTTTAAATCAACATTTTAATAGTAATGTCTAAAACGCACCCTAGTGCTTCCGCATTTAATATCAAAATCACGTTGAAATATGTGCATGAAATTAGGATTTTAGGGCCTTGCACAGGGCATGCGTACAAGGTAGACCAGATACATCAAATACACTACAAGTACAAGTTCGACCCTTGAAGTCAACTTGAAAATCAAATTCACCGTCATGCACATGGAACTGGAATCGGTTAAGTGCATAAACATTGTAAAATCTAGCATTCTCGCCTTGCTCACGTAAGAACTTTTCATAATATGGAGATAAATATTCTTTATGGTTTGAAGCTTTTTCTCTTTTTTGATAAACCATTCTTGTATTGTGAATCTTAAATAGTCAGTTGATATTGTTATAGGATATTTCCTAGGTTCCCTAATCTGACTATTAAAACTCTCTGTGTAATTTCCTGTCATTTGATTGTATCGTGAACCGGGGAAAAAGGCACGACTCCATCTCTCCACTCCAATTTGTTCTAAATATTCAGCAATTTGAGGGTCTTTAGTCCTGATCTTGTCGAAATACAGATGAAACATTGACTCGGTGTATGCGTGAGAAGCCAACGTGGTAGTTATCAGTTTTAAATTTGGCCATAATATTCATTTTGATGTGGTATGTGCATGCACTGTGATGTACTTATGGAAAAACCGCGGACAAGGCGTTGGCAATACTTGGGTGTTTATGGGATTCGAAGACGAGATCCAGAACTGATCCAATTGCCAACATTAGTTGTTGTATAAAATATGTCTAGGAGTTATTATTCTCTAAATCAACGACGCCAAAAGTAACGGGATATAATTGCTCATTCGTATCTAATGCTATCGCAACCAATAATTGATCTCCAACCTTGTGCTTAAGAAAGCTAGCATCGACGCACAATACAAGATGACAACAACTTATGAAACCCCTAATTGAGATGTTTAGGGACATGAACATATACCTGAATTGGCCTTCCTCATCTGTCTGAATGTCAGTTATGGTACATGGGTTATTCTTCTACAACATGAAAAGGTATGATGGCGATTTACCATAGGAATCCTCCACAGTTCCTCGCACAACCATTAAGGTATTTTCCTTAAACCTCCAAGCCTTATTATATGTCGGAGTTAATCCATAGCTTGTATGCATATCTTCCATTATTTTCTTAGGCTTGTGATCATGGTGATGGTCCATGTACTTACGTTAGATGCACTTCCCAATTACCCTTGATGGTGTTTGCCTCACATCCTCTTGCCTCGTCAAAATTGAGTATGTGTGTACTTTTACAAATTTTCGAATCTCAAACATCTCTGAGAATTTTCCTTTCTTAGCACGCAATCTTCATTTGCAGTTCTCAGTCAAACATTTCACAAACCGAAGATCCTTTGTTGACTTCTCCACTTTGAGAATAAAATGATTAGACATCGCATGTCTATGTAACCTCAATTGTATTTCTTTTTTGATATCGAAAAACGTACCCACTTCTAATTCGTTTTCAATGGTTAATTGAGCAGGTGTTTCAATATCGAGTGGTTCATATGAGAAGTGATTGGTTCCCTTAGTATGGCTGAATATTTTCCTAGTATGGGAAATGCTTGATTCCCGGGGTGAATGACCTACTCTTGTACTAGCACAATGTCTCGGACGCAAACATTGGGCTTGTACACCTTAATTTCTCTATCATTATCATGTTTTGTCTCCAAAATGATCCTCATCATCATAGGTATTTTCTCTTTCTTATATATATATATTTCTCTTTATTTATCTTTATTAATTAATTGTTTTTTTCCCTCACCATATATATATATATAATTTCATAAAATTTAATAATAACGAAGTTTCATCATTAATTATTCTATGTCTATTCCTCTTTTATATATATATATATATATTAATTATTTTTTATTAATTATTTTAAAAGTAAACTTAATAATTCTCATCTAAAATATTATATATTAATTGAATTTAACATTAAATATTAATTATAAAAAACTGCAAAAATAATAAGAGTTTCAGTTATAATATTATATTAATTCAGTTTAACATTAAATATTAAATATGAAAATATACAAGAATAAAAAAAGTTTCAGTTAACATATTATAATTATCTATTAATTTAATTTAACATTAATTAATGATTATATCAACGTATATAACTACAATTAAACCAATATATTAAATCAATCAACTTTTCATCTTCTTCTCTACCCAAATATTTTCTTCCTATAAATAATCTTAGATCAACAAGGTTCAATTGAAGAGAGAATAGTGATATCTCCATATCGACTCATAATATTCTTAATTTCTCTATCAATATCATGTTTTCAATAATTGAATTTGCATTACGTTATGTTCTAACAATTTGTTGTTCATTGTTTTACATTTTTTGACTTGGAAAGACATCTTTCTGTTCACATACATCTTGCTGCCTTGGGAAGACATCTTACTGTTGAAATATGTCATTTTCCAGGTCAAATATTGGGAATACATCACGATTAGATCCTGGTATTTTGCTTTCTTGAGTTGAAGGTAGTGACTTCTCTACTAAAGAGACACATAGTGGAGTGCGATGATGGGGTAGTGAAGTCGAAATTTCTTTTAAATAGAATGCCACATCGCCATCTCGCTTGATTGTTGCAGGATGAGCATTCATTATAACCATATTATACTTCACTTTAAACACTAAATCATATATCTTAATTTGTCCACACCAATAGAATCATATATAATTTCATCTAATTCGGCATATGTAACATTTCCGGGTACATTCACACCATGCCATTAACTTGAGACAAAAAAACTAACACCACCATCATCAATTTTCCACTCTCCATCAAAGAGGAGAAAAATACTCATAAACATATTGTCATCTGCAATTGATAAACATTCATAGTGAGTGGAATTTGTGTCACAATCATCAATTGTATACTAGAAGTGTGAATCATCAATTGCATTTTTCGTAGGTGAAAATGTATTTTTCATAGGCAGAAAATGTATTTTCGTCTACGAAATGCATTTTCGCTTGCGCTTGCGTAACAATCAATAAACACAGTATAACAATCAATATAAACAATATGAACAATGTTTTCATCTATAACAATATAAATATGAAACTTACCCATCGGCGGAGTTCGGAATGCTACGGTCGTGGGGTAGCAGACGTCGGGGAGAAGGGAAGTAGAAGAAGCAGACGTCTCACGTTGTCGGGGCTTGTTGTCTTGCTGCGCTGAGGGAGAATGAAGATGGTTCGTCCGTTAGCCGTAGAGAATGAAGGAAGTGACCAGGGAAAGAAGAGAAGAGAAGAGGGAATTATTTTTTCCGGGGTATAATGGTCTTTTGTCAGGGAAAAAATGTTAGTTTTGCAAAGATTATTCTCCCTGTTATTTTTGGAAATAACTCTCTTATCAGGGTTATTTCGTCAAATTTTCCTAAAAATTAACGAAGTTAATTTTTTTTCCATTAAATGGAATAAATTTGATACAATTTATTAAGTTTATATACATAAATTAAATTTTACAATTTAATAAACAAATTAGAAACTTTCGTCCAACTTTATACACAATATTGACATTACCCAATTAAAATTAGGTTAATATAACGACCCAGCCATAAATAAAAAATAACATTATAATATTTAAATTAGGATTAAAATAGTATTTTTATATTAAATAATAAAATTTATTTAAAAATTACAATATTATAAATTTTACCCATTTTCAAATAAGTTATAGGATCAATCAAATCAAATAAAAATGATAGGGGCCACGAATCCTACGTGGTCTTCCAAGTCGCCCTACGTCGGCATTTAAAAAATAACTTTCGGGACGTTTTCTCCTGAAAATAAAAACTTTCAGAACATTTCGTTTTCTCCCGAAAATGAAAACTTTAAGGACGTTTTGTTTTCTCCCGAAAAAAAAACTTTCGGGACATTTTTCTCTTGAAAGTGTACATTTCCAGACTTTATTCTCCCAAAAATAATTAATTTTCTCTATTTTCTGCACACGTGGCAGATCACGTTAGATTTGTGGTTTTGCTTTCGCTGCACCGTCATTATTCAAAATAAAAACTGTAAAATAAACTTAAAATCAAACAAACCTAGGACTATAAAAGAAAATTTAGAGAGAGACAGAGAGAGATGAATTTGGAGCTACTAGCTCCAACCACCAATTAGCATCAAGTGTTTCCAAACCAAATCCAATTTGGATTCGCAACCAAGTGGGTTACTCCCGTTTCCGAAACAAGTTGATCCTATATTTTGAAGTATTTATAAAATGGAGTCACGTGAAAAGGGGTCCTTTTCCAATTGCAATATTACAAGACATAAGAAATTGTCATTTTTATAAATCTCCTACAAATTTCAATCTTCTCTCCACCAATTATTATTCATCTCTCACGTGGGACTGCCTGACCCGCTTTTCATTCGTCTAGTAATTCTCCTTCAATATGATCATCAACTTTATGTATATGTAACCTCTAATGCTATGATCTTTTACTTAACTTATAAAAAACAACAACAAAAATGGATAACCATCGGTTTAAAAGATCTTGGGCGACAGCCGCCATGGGTGACTCTTCCGTATCATATATTCATATATATGTGTGATCGATTTTTTAAAAAAAAGAATTTTGATCAATTAGTTTGAAAATTCCGGGAAACTCTTTAAAAAATTTATTTTTGAAACGTGAGAGGAATTAATTTTAATGTCTCACAACGACTAAAAAAGAGTCGCCACCTAATTTTAAAAATTAGGAATTTATGAGATTTGAGTTCGGTGTTTGGTTACGTGTGGGAAAGGGTTTTTTAGACACTATGTCTCACAACGCCCCTAAGGTCTCTACTAATTAGTTTTGGCCTTTCTTTAAAACATTTTTACGCTTTACATTTTAGAACTTTTTTCCATTTTAAGCGGGTTTGCATAAAAAAAAAATAATAATAATAATAAATAAAAAAAATAAAAAATAAATAAAAAAAAATAAAAAAAATAAAAAAAATAAAAAAAATAATAAAATAATAATAAAATAAAATAAAATAAAATAAAATAAAATAAAATAAAATAAAACTGTACATGTACAAAGAAAATATATTGTTTTTATTTTTATTTTTTTAGTTAGTACTCTTCAAAATATGGCTAGTTTTATAGAAATTTATTAATAACATATCTAATTATTCAAATAATAATAATATAATAATAATAAAACTGTATAAAGAAAGTTATTTTTTTTTATTATTTTTTTTTTACTTAAAAAGTTTAATATTAGATCTAATTATTCAAATAATAATAATATAATAATAATTACAATACTATACTAAATTTTTTTCTTAGGGATCTTCAAATTCAAAAGCGTTTATACAAATAAAACAGTTTTTTTTTTACATTAAACTTATTTTTAGTTATATTTTATTTACATGTTAGGTTTAAAGTTTACATAAAACATACATAAAGTTAAAGACCTAATTAGCTAATAATTATACATACAATCATATTATATAATAAAAAAACCAAAAGCAATCTTATTATAGAAAGACCAAAAGCAATCTTATTAAAGACAAAAAACTAAAGATAGAGTCAAGAAGCTTACAAAGATGGTTGCTTTCTTGACTCAAGTGTATGAACTCTTTTTCTTCAAAAGGGGCAGCCTTGGCACTTTAATATTAAAATTTTGGCTCTTGAAAATAATGTGAAAATAGTGCAATGTGAAAAGAGAGAAAGGTGAAGGTCATGAGCCTTTTTTTCAAGCCCCTTAGCTAGGGTGTTAAGAGGGATATTTATAGGCAAAACTATAAAACCCTAGGGCACAAAGGCCCATTTAACACACTTGACCGTTGGGAAAAAAACTATTTTAAACATTTACAAATGTTTAAAATAATGGAGCAATCTCCACTTGACATGTAAATAAATATCAAGTTTTCATCCAATGAGATTTAAGCTTTATTTAATAAATGATATAATACTTGGTCATTTTAATTTTTAATTAAAAATGACCAAGCCTTTCATGCTTCTCTTCAACACACGGCTGAATTATTCTTCCTTTGACAACTTCTTCCTTTATTTTAGCAATCTCTTTTTTCCTTCTTTGACCTAGGATGCTTCTATAGACACCGTTATCTTTTTATTTTTTCACGTCATCCCTTTATACACCCCTTCATCCTACAAAAAAAAGATTTTGTTAAAAACACAAATAAACAATTTTATTTTTAATTATTCCTATTTAGGAACAATTCTAATTAAATAAATAAAATGCTAACTAACTTATTCAAGAAATCAAATTTCAAAGTTTAATCTAACTAATCTAACAAACAAAATATAAGAAATTTTATAAAAACGCTAATATATATTTTGTAAAATATTTTTTGTTTTTTTAATTTTTTTTATAAATACCCAAGGTAATTAATTAAATAAAACCTTGAATATTCTAAATAAAATAACTTCTCTAAGTGTTGTAACAAAGACAAATTACTACCTTAACTTTATTAAGAATTCAAAATCAATTATTTTCAAAAACTCAATTGTTCTAAAAATAACCGTCTTTAAAATAAATCGTGCAATAAGCCCGTGAATGAATTCGAAAAAACTTGTATATGCTCGGATTTATTAAAAGCATAAACTATAAAATTAGGCGTGAAAAATGAGTGTCTACAATATGATAACCTATTTTTTTAATACATGTTTAAGGGTTTTGAACTCTTGATAAATCTTTGAAGTTGATCATATGGAGATATATGATCATTATGATTCAGGTGCATCATCTAATAGAGAAGTGTCTGATCTTTAACACGAGTAAAAAGGAGTGCAGTCAAGCCTTGTTTAAACATGCAAATATTGAATTGGTCATCACTTCATCTGGTCAGCCTCCTCAAATAGAATCTTTGCTCTTATTTTTTTTCCTTGTTATCATATGTTGGATAAAAAACTTGGAGACTCATATCGCAATTGGTAGAGTGGAGTACTCACTCATCATTTTCATGAGTTCGAATTTTCATATTCGAACCATTTACTTAACTAATAAAAACAAAACTATTAGAAACTTAAACCCATTATTCAGTTTATTTCTTTTAATTCAAATAATTTTATAAAGAGTTTTATTGGTTTCTCAACAAAATAGTTTGTTTTCAATTTAAATTATAATACTATATAGTTTTTTTGGTAAATGTTCCAGATGTGAACTCAAAATCATGACATTTTAGTACATAAATTTTCCTTCTCTACTAAATTTTAACAATAGTGTGAAAGTTAAGTCAAACCATTCTAAAATTAAGTTTCTTCAATCATATTTTAAAAAGAAATTAAGATGATCAATTAATTATAGTTAAGATCAACAACCATTTTTAAAATCATAAAAACATTTATTATTAAACTCATTTTTTGTAGAGTGTAGAAAAAGTTTATAAAAACTATATATAACAAGTTATAACTTGTGGTAATAAATCATAGTCCAAAAGGCAGCCAAACAATCTGGACAAGTAAAGAAAAACAAAACATAAAAAATATAAAAAGAAATTGACTAACAAATTATAACCCAAAAGAAACAATATTTAGATTGACCCAAATATCAATGACTGGATATTGGAGTTCCGACCATTTGTGGATTTTCTTTGGCTCTAATTTAGAGTTTATAAGCTTCTTGTTTTGCCTAACTTAATTAATTTGTACTCTCCTCAGTAAAAAAAAATGAATTTATTTGTTGATGTCTCAATTTTTAATTATTATTAGAAACATTTTGATTTATTGAAGTGAGATATTACCCGGGGGGACGGGACGGGACGGGACGGGACTATATTATTCTAGCTTATTCCAAAGAAATAATATGTGACGCCCTAAAATCCTACATTCCTACACCTAATTCAACGTGATTTCGATTATAAATACGGAATCTCTAGGTTGCCTATTTGACATGACCATTGAAAAGGGTGATATAAAAGTCGGTCTTACGATCTCGACCCCTCCTTCCACACGCATCTCCTGCACCATGCTCGACTCCAAATCTTCCTTCACCGGTCATAAAAACCGTGGCTGGGTCCCTACACCACACAAGCATAGTGAATCGATAGACTCATAGACCTAACAAACATGTAATAGAATACATAAAAGACAATTATTCTGCATTTCATCCATGAAGGTTTTTAAAGGTATATAATCAGAAAATCATGTACAGTTACATCTGAGCCATATTGGGACCCTAATCCTTTAGAGCTGATCCTGAAGGAAAGGAATCCATTTGAACCGAATTTGGTTATGCACAATTAGGAGTCCATTCCTAAATCCCTTGACCTGTTTTGGACCATCATTTAGTTGGCAGTAGTAACTAGAGCTCATGCTATAAACTCTAGTCCCATAAATAACCAGCCAGTATTTTGGATTCAGACTACTAGAGCTCATGCCGGTAGCCATCCTCCTAGATCCATCTGTCAATTCCTTTGAATCCATAGACCTCATATAAAATAATCATTCTTTAGAAATCATGGACATGTTTTGAAAACCATATGCTTCGTTTATATAAAATACATGAATAAATAGCATTGCGTGGGTTTAGAAAACGTATAGAAAAAGTACTTGCCTGATAAATCCTTCATCTGCAGGATCATCGGTCGGACCACTCGGTTATGGGTTCCATCATCCACGGTCCTAGATCTTTGTCAAGACTGTATATTTCTCGGTCTATAAAAGCTGATTTTAGGACGTTACAAACTATCCACCTTATAAATAATTTCGACCCCAAAATTCGATCCTATGGGTTGTGCTACTGTTGTGATTATGAAAATGGTTTCATGAAAAATATTATTTCCAACCATTATGAAAAAATGTTTCATGTCATGCAAAATATCATTTAAAACAATTTACACACTTGAAAGAGATCTCTTGGAGGTGCATCTATAAGAGCATATGTGTGAAAGTAGTAAGGTTCGGAACCATTGCTCTGATACCAAATTATGACGCCCTAAAATCCTACTTTCCTACACCTAATTTAATGTGATTTCGATCATAAATGCGGAAGCATTAGGGTTGCCTATTTGACATGACCATTGAAAATGGTGATATAAAAGTCGGTCCTACGGTCTCGGTCCCTCCTTCCACATGCATCTCCTGCACCATGCTCGACTCCAAATCTTCCTTCACCGGTCATAAAAACCGTGGTTGATGCTCTACACCACACAAGCATAGTGAGTCGATAGACCCAGCAAGCATGTAAAAGAATACATAAAAGACATTTATTCTGCATTTCATCCATGAAGGTTTTTAAGGGTATATCATTAGACAATCATGTATAGTTACATCTGAGCCAAATTGGGACCCTAATCCTTCAGAGTTGATCATGAAGGAAAGGAATCCATTTGAGCCGTATTTTGTTAGGCACAATTAGGAGTCCATCCTAAAAGCCCTTGACCTGTTTTGGACCATCATTTAGTTGGGCAGTAGTAACTAGAGCTCATGCTAGAAACTCTGGTCCCATAAATAATCAGCCAGTATTTTAGATTCAGACTACCAGAAATCATGCCGGTAGCCATCCTCCTATATCCATCTGTCAATTCCTTTGAATCCATAGCCCTTATATAAAATCATAATTCTTTAGAAATCATGGACATGCAATGAAAACATGTTTTGAAAACCATATGCTTCGTTTATATAAAATACATGAATAAATAGCATTTTGTGGGTTTCGAAAAAGTATAGAAAAAGTACTTGTCTGATAAATCCTTCATCTGCAGGATCATCGGTCGGACCACTCGGTCCTGGGTTCCATTATCCACGGTCCTAGATCTCTGTCAAGACTGTAGATTTCTCGGTCTGAAAAAACTAATTTTTAGGACGTTACACTATATGTCAATAAACAATCACTATAGTATTTCTAAGTTTTCAATTTGAAGATCTAATTATCTCGTTGAGTTTTTTTCTCATGTGTAGTGTGGAACTAGTGTGGAATGAGCTGGAAAAGGAGAACAAGGAATTCTTTGAGACGTACTCCCAATCTCAATGAAAAGAAGACAAGATGTTGGAAGTCGAGACTAACGAATTGATCATGAATATGATTACCAAATCATCCAAGGATTCGGACAAGTAATGCATACACTCCTATCTATGCCCTAACATATCATAAAAGTCCCAAATTTATCACCAAGTCTCAAGTTGGGTAGCTAGAAAATGATTATCATATTAATCATGAAAGAAGCATATATATATATTAATCAAGTTGGATAGTTATATTAATGCATGCAATATTAATTAATAGTCATTATGTGCAAAAGGACGGACGAGGTACTCATGATGTGGTCCTTCCTTAATTGATTCAAATTTTCTGCTAAAAAAAATATACAATCAATTGTGGTGGGTGAATATATGTATATATAAAAAGTTGTTGCAGGCTGCAGCTATCAATCGGTCCTATAAATCTTAAATAGTGATAACCAATGTGCGCCATGTTTGTTTTCTTGCTAGCAATAAATGAAGATGTGGAAGTGGGCACCACTTACTTTTGTATAAATAATTTGTGTTGATCTTTATGTGTTTTTGTGATTTTTTTTTGGTTAAAGGTAACTTTTTTTTTTAATATTTATATAAACCATGAAAAAATTAAGCAGTCATTAAACTAACCCAAGTATCATTTCAGTCTCCTTCTCATCTATTACAATTTAATTACTCAATTTACTAAATAAATTTTGTTTTAAATTAATATTTTTTTTATTATTATTATCATAACTTTTATTTAAAGTATTTTTATTAAAAAAATTGCATACATTCATCAAAATCATCACTAATTATTATAATTTTCTTTCTTTAGATTCTAGAACTTATAAAATAACTCAAATTTGAACGAGAGACTAGGGCTTGTTTGAGAAAAGAGTTTTACTTGGGTTTTATCCTAAAAACTCTTGTTTGATAAAAATTAGGAAAAAATTGGTTTTTAAAATTTGAAAACTAATTTATCCTTTGACTTTAGAGAATATGGTGTAGTTAAGAGAGTTATAGTTTAGAGAGAGGGAGAATAAAATTAGAGATAATTTTGGTATTTAAATGGTAAAATTATTTAATTTGATGGTTGATAAAATGTTTGAGTTTTTAGATAAAAATTGAGTTTTATCCCAAAAACCCTTTCATCAAACAAACGAGCTACTAATAAGTTCAGGGAATAAAAAGAGTAAATGCGAGAAAATAAAGATATAACAATTAAGAAATAATATTAAAAGAAACGATACCCTTACAAAAGCCGATTTTCAACGAAGTAATTGAGGTAAAGGGATAAATAATATTGTTAGCGTAATGATCAACGACAGGATGACGTCTCTAAGAAAATAATCAAATATATCTTATATGAAGCACTATCTCAACTAGTTGCAATTTCATTAAAGTTTTTCAATAATGTTAATATATGAGAGAATGAAATGTTTATGATTTATTTTATAATTAAAAAACGAAGAATTTATTAGACTTTTATAGTAATTCGATCATGACTACTCTCACCACAGGAAGGAACGAAATATTGTGAATTAGGACCTAAAAAATACCATGTCAGAAATTTAGAATAAGAGAAATATTTCGATGTTTTTTTAGTCTTTTATTATATGTTATGTTTATTTTATAAACATTAAATTATGTGTATAATAAATAAATTATTATAATTATAATAGTTATGATAATGATATTATCACACTATCTAATAATCTTAACAACATTATGATATATAATTTATTTTAACATATATAATAAATAATTGTAATATATATTATTATACAAGTTAAATCACATTATTTTTTCAAATTATCAAACTTATTAAGAAATTATAAAAACAGGTGTGTTATGGTTAAACTTTCTTCAGTTAACTTCTCTTCATCCAAAGTATTTACTGAAAAATAAAAATAAAAACTTAAACAAAATAGAGAAGAGTATGAATAAGAACAAACAAAAAGCCGAAAAAACCAACTAGCTCTTAGCTCTTACAAGAGGTGAACAATCCATTAGAGAAGTCGAAGAACCAAACAAAATCTCAATCATGTGAGAGGTGCACAATCCCCGTTAGAAAAAGCCGAAGAACCAAACAAAATCTCAATCATTTCATTGAGAATCTTCTGCTATTCAATTTGTAACTTATAATTCAAATTTTGTCGACTTCTTTGAATGGACATTAGTAAAAAATTATGAATTATCTATTTTAATTTGTTAAAGTTGGTCACATCTAGTATTTCAATACAATACCATGGGTTCATTTATCTCAGTTTTGTAAATCATAATTTATTTTTCAACAGAAAGTATTCAAAAATTAGGTGATCAAGAAACAAAATCTTGATTGAGTAGTAAATTGATTTATTAGATTAAGCAATGATGGTAGAAAATGTTGGTAGAAAGAAGCTGTAGAGAATGTTGGGAATAAAGCGGAATAATCATACTTGTGATAATAAACTATTCCCCACTTAATTGAATACTTAAAACGAGAAATAACAAACATAAACGGAAATATAAATGACACAATAACACAAAGAATTTAATGTGGAAAACATACTTAAATAAATGGGTAAAACCCATGGAACTTTCGTCCAAAAAAAACTTCACTATAATCAAATGTTAAACATGAAACACGTGAAGATAAGAGTTAAACAAAGAAGAGATATAATTATTTTTCTATAAGTGTATACTAAATGTCTCTCATATGTGTTTTGAGAAAGTCGTTTTCTCCAGCTTTTATAGAAGGACGTACAACTCAAAAATCTTTTTTCAATAAATTCTTTGAACAGTGGTTGCGCTTTGAAATCAAGACACAAACAAACGTTCCGGTCCTTCTAGCACACGGGGATCGTCCCTACGCACCGGGGACGAAGCGTATAGGTCACTAACGCTTCTCGGAGTGGTTCATCGTCAAAAGAACAACAATGGATTGTAGCATTTCCTTTGTCGGCACCTGACAAAAAGCAAATAGCTTATCTCAACTACTTGACTTTAGTCCCAGTACTGAAAGACGTGATTGAACGAGTTTCTCTGATAACATTCATTGCCCTATTTAACACAAATGAACTTTAGATTTTTATTACATATTTGAGAGCCTAAACAAATAACTCAATTGAAAAAAAGTGTTTTATACTTTTATTACTAGCATATATATAGTCTTCCTTCAAGTAGGTTCACTTTCCATTAGGGTTCATTTTGAAGAACCTTATATAAAGAATCATTTTCAAGAACCTTATTGTTAGGATCTAGGTCGCGGCTGGCAGACCGGGGTTGGCCGGTTTTGCACCTTTCACTCAAGGGGTGGTGATTAATCCGGTTAAAGATTAATACCGGGGTTTCAATACTACACAAACTGTCACAAACCCTTGAACCGAGTTCAAGCGCGGAAGTGATTTGTTTCAGGTTGAAGCAGAACACACACGAGATAGGCAGGACCGGATTTGAATAAGACAGGTTTTGAGATTGCTGGATCGGTTTTGGAACTTAGTAATTCGGTTGGAACGGTATTAGTGGGTTAGTGCAGATCGGTTATAGAGTAAATCATGTAGAAAGTAAATAACAAGACAGATTTTTATAGATGTTCGGAGATAAAACTCCTACGTCACCCCTTCCTCTCGAAACCGCGAGAAGGATATTCACTAAGGAATACAAACACAATACGATCGAGACTTATTTCCTGCTCGATAACACTCGTACAATTTTAACCGAAATTGTAGAATTACACTTTCAAATAAACGCTTTAGCTTTCTAGAGATAGAATACAATGCTTTACTTAGGATGTTGAAAATCCAGAACTTGTAACCCACTTTTATTCCTCTTCAGCTCCTTCTTTTATAGGTGAAATGTGCCAACGGTCACATTTCATTTCCTTGAATCTGATTGGTTGAGCAGAGGTTCATTGATTCAGACCTGGCGGTCTAGTCTTCCAGTGTGTAGGTCAAACCGGCTAGGTTTGTCTTTTACTCAATATGGCAACTGTCAGTTGGACAGTTGTATGTACTTGGAAGATTGCCTTTCTGATTTATCCTTAAGTAGAAAGATCTTGTAGGACGGTCTTCTGCATCCTACAGACTTTCCTCAGACTTGTATGAATATGGCGATATTCAGTCTGTTCCTTCGGTATCATTCTCAACAGATACCCGAAGTATCTTTTTATGCTGGTCGGTTATGTATGTTAACCGGATGACTTCCGGTTTTTCCATGGCTTCTGAATGACTGACTGTTTAATTGATTCTGGCCTTCTAATTTGACCGATCTTGACTTTCTTGTGCGGTCATGTTTCTGGTCGGTTTAATTGCTTGACCGGTTGAGTTTCTTAACCGGTTGAGTAATTTGACCGGTTCGGTTCTTTTCCTGTTCCTGCACAAGAGTTTTATTTTTGTTAAGTTTTATTTAACCGATCTAATTTTATCTAACAATTTCTCCCTTTTTGATTATTTTATTTAAAATATTCAAAATCATGTAAGAATGCAAATGTAGGTCGGTTTTGTTTTTATGAATTTCCTTTGGCTGGATTTTTTGAAACTGACTTGGGAGAATTTTTTTGCAAAATTTTGGAAAATTTTGAGAAAAAATTTGAAATTTTTTATCTTTTATCTTATCAGTTTCTCCATTTTTGATTATTTTATTTAAAATATTCAAAATCATGTAAAATTGCAAATGTAGGCCGATTTCCAAAAATTACTTTATATTTATAAGAAATATGCTAAGGCAAAATACTATATATATGATAACCGAAATAAACATAAGTAAAGATAGAAAATAAAGCCCCTATTTCTTCGATCTGGACGACAGGAAATGGTCCAGCAGTTCATCGTCTGAATTTTCCTTGTCCGCTTGAGCCGGCCTTGAAGAGGGACCTTGACCACCTGAGGTGCCGGTTTGAGGAGAGAACGGTTGACCGATCGTTCTGATTGGAATCGCATTTAAAACCCGTTGTCTTCTGAGTTGCGGCTGGACATCTTCTTCAAAATCATCATCGGTTTGCAAAGTCGGGTTGGGTGGAGGATCAACAACTGTCTCGGTGACACTGTCCAATAGTCCGGTGAGTTGCTCCTTTGTCGAAGCCGCTTTCTTTTTACATGTGACCGGAACTGAAGGAGAAGCAACCGCCCGGTACTTCTTGTGAGCCTTTTCAAACTTGCTGTATGTTTCCTGTTGGGCCCTTAGCTTCTCAGCATCTTCGGCTTTTTGAGCCGCTATGGACTTTGCGATCGCTGATGCATTAACTGCCTGGTTTTGCATATGACCGGCTATGTTCGCATCAGCCGCTGTCGTTTCCTTCTGTATACGAGTCTGCTCGTCCAGCGCGTCCTGAAAATTCTGAGCCGCCCGAGCATTTGCCTCTTTAATCGCTTTATCGGCAGCCAACTTAGCCTCTATTAACTCTGCCACCTGTTCGGTGACCGCTTTGAGATCGGCTTCAAGCTTTGTGTTCTTTTCCTTAAGGGTTGTATTCTTTTCCTCAAGGTTGAGTATCCTGTCAAGTGTTGAGCCGGCTTGGGCACTTGACCGGGCCAGGTCCTCATCGACCTTTGTCAGCCTTTGATCGGTCTTTTCTTGAGACCGTTCCAAATCGGTTACCTTCTGGCTGACCGAAGTGAGGTCATCCACCAACTTTGGAGTTATATCCTCCAATGCCTTGGTTCGATCTAGGTGAGCGTCGTACAGTTCATCCGTATTACCGTAGTTCGTTTCAACTGACGTAATCCGCTTGACCGCCTCGCCAAAATCATCCTTTGTTGTCTCGGCTATCTTGACTGCTTGAACCGCAGTTTTCTTAATTTTCCTCTTCCAAGGCCAAACCGCGTCGTTGACAAATTCTTCAATGAGAGTTATGACCCTCTCTTCTGTTATGGCCGGTTCCGAGTTCCCGACTTGAGTAGATGCTCGATTGTCGATGAGAGGTGTCTCTGTCCTAACTTCGGATATGTTGATCGTCTGATCCGGTGAAGGAGATGATAGCTCTTCATCGCCCGGATTCTGACCGTCAACATTCTCAGGAGGCGGTGAGTTCGTTGTATCTTGATGTTCGGGCACCGCTTCAAGCCGTGCCACTTCCTCGGTGAGCTCTCTTTCCTTGATCGCAAGCAACTCCAACACCAAGAGTTGTAGTTGAAAATTCTGTGTTCCCGGAGTATACTTTTCTTTAAGGCATTGAATGTGTTCGGTGAGCTTTTGTAACCGAGCACGAGGTTCTACTATTGCGTATCAGTCTAAGGCGGTTTTGACATCTTGAGCCTTTGTGAGGTTGATGACTTCCTCTTCCATCTCCATCAACTTTTCGAATTTTTGGCCAACGGTTAGACCCGGTAGCATGTGTTTGTAGAATAAATGATGCCAGTGCCGGATCCATTGACAGAATACTTCGGACGCCTCGCGAGCTTGCTGATGGATTTCGTCTATGATTCTGCTCACGAGATTCTCGGCCATCTACTGGGTATTGTCGTTAGCGTGAACATCTTCTTCCTAAGGTCGTCTGCACCGGTATCAGCATTGTCAAGACTGACCGATTGATCCTCGACTATCGGTCCTTTCCCTTTACCGGACTGATCTTCTCCGGTATTCTGTGAAGCGGTTCGGTCAGAACTGGATGCCGAATCTTCATCATTGGGGGTTTCGGACCGCGGATCAGCCGATCCAGTAGATTGTCTAACTTTCTTGCTTTCGGATTTTTCTTTGACCGTAACCGCTCTCTTAGCGGTTGCCTTCTTCCTTCGGCCACCCGTAGAAACGGAGGCCTTCCTTTTGTTGTTCCTCTCCTTGAATTGCTTAGACTTTATTATTTTGCTGGATGAGAGGTGAACGTCAGGACCGGTGTTGATGTTGAGATGGCGCATAATTTTCCCAAGTGGGATGGCGTATCCCCATGACCGGGTGGAATCCAGATCCACCATTTCACATAGGTTGTTGAAAACAACCTTGGCCCAGTTTATTTGGATGCCGTTGACTAAACCGGCAAGCATCTCAATCTTCGTCCGGGTGAGACTGTCATAGTTTCCCCCTCTTGCTTGAACCGATTAGTGAAAATATCACATAGCGGTTTGTACTCCGGTCGAAGAGATGTTTTCTTTCCGGAGACTGTGATAGAAACCGCGGTTTCCGAGAGAACTTGGCAAGCTATTTCGAAAGTTTCTTCATCTAAAGTCGCCGAGAGGTTGCTTCCTTCTGATGGTAGTTGTAGGATTTCAGCGACCAACTCTTCTATCAGTTCGATCTGCTAACCGCCGATGGTTGCAATTATTGTTCTTCCGGTGAGAGATGGGGTTTGGAAGAATTCGTTAACCGCTTCCTGGTATAGAATAAATGGACCGCCTTGAAAGTATTTGAGGCCGGACTCGGAGATCCGGGATAGGACTTGCTTTTCCGGAGCCGAACCGTTTGCCCGGATTTCCTCAAAGTCGACCTGGACGATATGTTTGAATAGTGTAGAATCGCGACACATTCTGGATAAACGAACCGAAAGAGCAAGTGAATAAGAATTTGAGAGAGTTTGAGGAAGCTTAGAGCTAGAGAGAGAAAGCCAATTCACGTAAGAATGAAATAAAATGACTAAGGACTCTATTTATAGTCGCGGTTTGGAATTCCAATCGTCGCGAACCGTCCCATCACTTTTAGGCGGGAATTTTCCCTCCAAGAGCATTGAGCGGGAAACCATGGGCGGGAAACCACTGGCGGCAAACCGAAGGCGGGAAAAACATAGGCGGGATTTTCTGCGCGGGAACCTATAGGCGGGAGTCCCTAGACGGGAAATTTCCCTCCGAAGATTTTGATCGGACTTTTAATTTAGGTTATTTTAACCTTTGATGAAGCGATTCTTCTTGTTAACCGTTTATTCAAGAAGTGGATTATTTGCCGCGGTGATACGGTTTTTGATTTTGGCCGGATTTTTCAATGAGGTAGTTTAATGATTTTAACCGGTTAGATAGATGTAATGAATATTTGCAATTATTGACCCGGTTATCAAGATGAAATAGATATTCATTGAAATGAAAGATACAAGATAAAAACCGATTCATTTATCGGTTTAGAATGCATAGGAAATGAAATTACAACCTATGTAATGACTATCTTGGAGAGCTTGTCCTCCACCAAATCCATATCAAGAATGTTCGAAGGGGATGCCGGTGTACTCGGTCCAAATTCTGGACGATACTTAAGAATGAGCCGACTTATATGAGGGGCGTAACCGAGACCTCTTTTGGTCTCCACCATAGTCTTCAGGTTACTGTATATGATCGATGACCAGTTTATGGGTGCATAACTCACAATGTAGGTCATCATGTCGTACACCCTCTTAGAGTAGTACTGGTTGGGAGGTTGGCAGATGATGGAGCGGTTGACAATCTCATGGAGAAGCTGGATGTGGTGGCGAAGACGGGTTTTTATCCCGTTGTTCTCCACCGGCACCCCGGTTCCGGAGAACAGCCAAGAATAAGAAGCCGCGGCTCTACCCTCCCGGTTCGGAAAGTCCGAAAACCCTTCGGTGGGTAAGTTGAACATTTGGGCGAGTGCATTTTCGTCCATACAGAAGAAACGACCTCTTATCGAGGAGACAATATGATCTCCTCTCATGGAGGCGTTGTTGAAAAACTCGGTCACCTTAGGAAGGAGTATGGGTCCGGATTCTTCGAGAAAATCTCGAAGACCGGTGTCGATTAGCGAATCGAACATGAGCTCCTTTGTTTCCAGATCCTCGAGCAGGAGACATGAATCAAAGTTGATGCTCAAGAAGTTCCTTAGAGTGCGGCTCGACATGATTCAAACTTAGCCAAGAGAGAGAGTTCAAGAGATTTTGTTTTGAGATGTGTTAAGTTGATGAGGTGAGGTTCCTTATATAGATCCGAATTTGGAGGGAAAATATCAGCATTTAATGTTGAAGATCAGTTTTGTCTTATTAAGGAAGAGAATATTTATGTTTTTAAAATTCCTTGGGAAGGAGTTACTTTTGACCGGTTGCGGAGCTCGAGGTAAGAAATCTAGTTCAAAAGAAACCAAGTTAGTTGGATAGCAATTACTCATGTAGTTGGAAGTTGGAAGTTGAAAGTTACTTCTCATTAATGACGGATACTACAAGAAACCGGAAAAGTAACTGATTAAAACCGAAGATAACATAAACTAAGCCGAAATGATCATAATAGAGTTGAACCGAGATACAACCGGTGCGTACAGCAAAATGACCGGTTATAAGAAGGAGTGACTTAGTATCCGTTGGAGTTGGCGCGGCCGTTGGAATTGATGTGGCGGTTCCTCCTCTTCCAAGCTTTCTCAAACCGCTCATAGAATGAGTCGGTGACCTCTTTGGTGAGTATCTGGGCCTAGTTCAACCCTTCGCCTGGACAGAGTGGAACTCCAAGCTCCAAAAGTAGGCAGCTTATCTGGGGAATGAGGCCGGTTTGGCGAATGCCAATCATCCAGATTAGGACGTCAAACAACATCCTTGACCAGTTAACTGGCGTACCCGTGGTTATGACAGACATCATGTTAAAAACCGCAGCACATTAAGTGTTTGTGACATCCCTACCCAGTATGCTTCGACCGATGACATCGTTGAGAAGCTGATATTCAGCTCTCAGCGATGACCTGGCACCGTGGTCATTAACCGGGTGGTCTGACCGAGCAAAACTTAAGGCGATTTCGGCCTTCAGTTCAGCCGGAATGTTAAGGTCGGTGAGTCCTTGCTTCGGAAGGTCGAAGCATCTAGCAAAATCACACTCTGTGAAATCGAACACAGTTCCTTCCACCTTGGACTGAATGTGAGTGTCAAAGTGAGGAGTACCTCGAAAAACCCTGGCATTGTAAAAGAATTACATGACAGATTGGAAAGATGACATGTTTGTCATCTAGAAAGTGTTTGAGAATAGTGTCTTCAAATGACTTAATCATCTTGAAGACTTCATAATGCTCAGTGCCTTGAGCAGAATCGAAATCCACTTGAAGGATGTTTGGAAACTGGGACATTTTGTCTTAGTAAGAGAATGAGTTGTAACTTGTGATTGTTTTGTTTAAGGTTTGCCTAACTTATATATTAGTGGAGGGATGATCTTATTATCTAGTGTGTTGCAGGTAATGATGTTAATTATCCATAGGATAAAGCATTTTGCATGAAATAAGCATGTCTATAACCTAGGATGTGGGTCATAGGCCTGGACGGTGAAAGATATCATATCTTCACGTCTTTTGAGGTATGACCATTTTACTTTGAAGAGGTAATTTTTCAGAACAGATAAGTTTAAACACAGATAATTATTCCACTTTTGTTTGGAGGCCAGATAATCCGAAATAAGCTATTTCCAAACCGGTCAGTTATCAGTCATTCGTCCCGATGCGATTATTTGGTGCATGCACTAAGTAACCGGTCGGTTTACTCTAACTGATAGACAGAGCGGTTCTTCTATAGATACCTTGGGAAATTTGGAATCCTACAATTTAGGAGGAACTACCAGTTTTGTCCGTCCGAACCGATTTCACTTTTAAGCATCCTTAGGAATAAGTTGATTAATATCGGTCAAACCGAGTGTGAGTCTGAATTGAGAAAACTTAGCTTCCGACAGAGGCTTTGTGAAGATATAGGCTACTTGTTGTTCTGTTGATACGTATTCCAGCCGGATATACTTCAGCATGACATGTTCCCAAATGAAGTGGTGCCTGATGTCAATGTGTTTGGTTCTAGAATGTAGAACCGGATTGTAGGTGATTTCTATGGCACTTGTGTTATCACAGAAAATTGGAGACTCCTCGGCTGTGATACCGAAATTCTTCAATTGTTGTTGGATTCAGAGAAGTTGTGCGCAACAACTTCCGGCTGCCAGGTATTCAACTTCTGTAGTTGACGTGGCTACTGATGTCTGTTTCTTGCTGTGCCATGAAACAAGCCGATCACCTAGGAATTGGCATGTTCCGCTGGTGCTTTTTCTATCAACTTTGCAACCTGCATAATCTGCATCTGAGTAACTTGTGAGGTTAAAAGATGAATCCTTTGGATATCACAGACCGACTTCAGGAGTTCCCTTTAGGTATTTCAAGATTCTCTTTGCGGCTGTGTAGTGAGACTTTTTTGGATTTGCCTGGAATCTTCCACACACACCGACCGCAAATAGTATATCCGGTCTACTTGCTATCAGGTATAGAAGAGAACCGATGATTCCACGGTAAGCTGTTAGGTCTACTGCTTGACCGTCATCATCCCTGTCCAGTTTGACCGATGAGCTCATTGGAGTAGCGGCTGAGGAGCACGTGTCCATCCCAAATTTCTTTAAAAGTTCCTTAGTATACTTGGGTTGACTTATGAAAGTTCCTTCTTCGAGTTGCTTAACCTGAAGACCTAGGAAGAAACTTAATTCTCCCATCATACTCATTTCAAACTTGTTAGTCATTAAGGTTGAAAATTTATCACATAGCTTAGGATCGGTTGAACCGAAGATGATATCATCTACATATATTTGAACAAGCAGGATATGTTCTTTTTTCTCAAACTTAAATAATGTTTTGTCCACCGAACCGATGGTGAAATCATGTTTTAACAAGAATGCGGTTAGTGTGTCATACCTAGCTCTAGGAGCTTGCTTTAGACCGTATAAAGCTTTGTTTAACCGGTATACATGGTTGGGCAGTTCAGCATTTTTGAAACCGGGTGGTTGTTCAACATATACTTCTTCACGTTGGTCACCATTCAAAAATGCACTTTTAACATCCATTTGAAAAACTTAAAAAAATTTGAATGCAGCTAAAGCTAGAAAAATCCTAATAGCTTCAATCCTGGCTACAGGGGCAAATGATTCTTTAAAATCAATGCCTTCTTCCTGTTTGTATCCTTGTGCCACTAATCTGGCTTTGTTCCTCGTGACCAAACCGTCTTCATTGAGTTTATTTCTAAATACCCATCTTGTGCCTATGACAGGTTGATCTTTCGGCCTAGGGACTAGATACCAGACTTTATTACTCTCAAACTGGTTTAACTCTTTTTGCATTCCCAAGATCCAATCCGGATCTGACAATGCTTCATCCACTCTTTTCGGCTCAATCTGGGATATAAAGGCGGAATTAAAGTATTCCTCCAGGATTTGTCGCCTAGTTCGAACGGGTTCTGAAGGGTCACCTATAATTAGCTCAGGAGGGTGATTTGTGTTTCTTTTGAGGTTCGGTTCAGGGGCGTCTACCAAATCACCGTTTACTTGATCAAGGCTAGACATATCGGTAGGCTGAACAGGGATGTCAGACCGACCGATTTCCTCAGTTTGGACCGAAGTGTCAGCTTCCTGTCGTGGGACAGCTTGATCCGGCTGGGTTTCATCATTACCCATTTGTTCATGGACAAACTGCCTGAAAACCGGAATCTCATCTTCACTATCAGAATGGATATTGTTATTTTCCAATCTGTTGTGTAGATCAAAGCATGATGCAATGTTGCTTTCAACCGATTCATCGAAAACAACATGAAGTGATTCCTCCACGGTTAAGGTTCTAGTGTTATATACTCTATATGCTTTACTGATTGCCGAGTAACCTAGCATGATCCCAACATCGGATTTTGCATCGAAAACAGATAGATAGGTTTTTCCATTTATGTGAATGTAGCATTTACATCCAAAAATCTTAAGATACTTAAGGTTAGGAACCCTATCAAAATATATCTCATAAGGTGTTTTGTTGTGAAACTTGTTAATCAAAGACCGGTTTTGTGTATGACATGCGGTGTTGATAGCCTCAGCCCATAATATTTGGGCAATACCCGATTTGGCTATCATGGATCGTGCGGCTTCCTTGAGAGTTCAGTTTCTTCTCTCGGCCAGGCCGTTCAGTTGAGGAGTCCTAGCACTAGACAACTCGTGTCTAATACCGGATTCATCAAGAAATGCATTTAGAGTACTATTTGTGAATTCGGTTCCTCTATCACTTCTAATGCTATTAATGCGTGTTGATTTTTCATTTTGCAAACGTTTAAGCAGTGTGATCAAATTTGATGCGGTATCACGTTTAGATGGCAGGAATATTACCCATGTATACCTAGAATAATCAACAACAACTACCATAGTGTAGAGCATACCTCCTAGGCTGACGACCCTAATCGGTCCAAATAAATCCATGTGTAGAAGATCTAAACATCGGTTAGATTGAATGTGTCACTTACTCTTAAATGTTGACTTAGTTTGTTTACCCATTTGACATGTTGAACAAACCTTATCCTTATTAAACACTATGTCAGGAACTCCTTCAACTAACTTTTTACCGCGAATATAGTTTAAGGTTTTCATGTTTAGGTGGTTTAGTCTTTTATGCCACAGCCAGGTTTGATCGGTTTTAGCTATCATGCATATAGGATATTCTACTTTATTTTTCCAATCTACCTTGTATATGTTCCCTAACCTATTTCCGGTTAGCAGTGTGATACCTTGATAATTTTTAACTAAGCATGCATGTTTAAGAAATTCTACAGTGTATCCAGCATCACACATTTGACTAATGCTTAGTAGGTTAAAACGTAGGTTTTCGACTAAGAGTACATTATCAATTGTTAAGTTACCATGGACAATTTTACCCTTGCCCACAGTTCTACCTTTTGAGTTGTCACCGAAGGTGATTAATGCACCGGTTTCTATTATGATGTTGGTTAGAAGGTTGTTGTTCCCGGTCATGTGCCTGGAGCAACCGCTATCCAAGTACCATTCAGAGTTTCCTAGCCGTTTCTTCATATCCTGTAAATTATACATATTTACAACTATTTGGTACCCACATTTACTTGGGTCCACAAGCGATTAGTCCCTTAGGTATCCAGACTTTGACAAACCGGACAGCTTTCCTGGTCAATGTCTTAACTAATTTTATTGCACTCGGTTTCGAGTCTTTCTGCTTTCCTAAGAAGGCCTTATGTGGAGATGATCTTTGGTTTGTCCTATGTGGTTGTGAGTTGGCTTGCCTATTTTTGAACCGGTTGGCTTTCTTTTTCTCAGGGTGAAGCCATTTTTCAGAGTCGGTTGGACCTACATAGGTTAGTTTGTCTTTCGTATAATAGGCAGTTAATTCCTCTTCAACGGTTAAGCAACTTCTAACAAAACTTACAAAGGGAAGATTATCCTTTGTGAGCCTCATTTTGTCTAAGTGTTTTTGGTCTTTGGATCTATTGTTTTTGTATCCTAGACCAAACATGCAAGTAGGATGTCTTTTATAACTACACATCTTGCTTACCATTTCACTAGATCTTTTCCATGCGGCCATTCTATACTAGAGTCGGGCATTTTCCTCTTCGGTCAGCTCTTGAACTGCCTCCTTGACCGGTTCGGTCTCAGAAGGTAGTTCAATTTTTACCTCGGTTTCTAAGATGTTTTCAGGTTCTATGGTCTTTGGTTCGGTCAAGGTAGGTACTATGGGGTCGGTTCTAAGGTTGAGTTGACTAGGTAATAAGGTTAATAGGTTCTTATACTCTGCTACCATATCATTCAATGCATTATATAACTCATCTTTAGTAAATTCTTCACAAAGGGAGTCAAATACATGTTCTTCATTTGCCATGAGGCATGTGAGTTCATCATCACTATCACTGTGAGCCCATAAGCTTCCTCCATCATCGGCTATCAATGCTTTTTGAACCTCACTTCCTTCACCGGTTTGTTGATAGTTATTTCGGTTATTCTGATTGTCCGGTTTCCGGTCATCCCTCCTTGGTTTTCTGCATTCCCACTTGAAGTGTCCCAAACAGTTGCAGTTATAGCATCTTACGTTAGACTTATCACCATAGTTATAGTTATTGTTTGTCGGTTGGCTTCTCTTTATGAACCTCCCAAATTTCTGTGCAAGCATTGCCATGGCATCCTCGGTGAACTGTTCAGCGGTTCTGATCGTTGCAGATGCAACAGGTTCTGTGGATGTGATCAATGCTCTAGTTGAGGTTGAGGCTGAAACTTCTTCTTCAGTCCTAGATCTCATTTCAAACTCATATGCCTTAAGATCTTCGAATACATCGTGTAGCTTCATCTTGCTTAGGCAGTTTGATTCCCTCATCACCATTGTCTTTATGTCCCACGCACTTGGAAGAGATCTTAACGCTTTCATGATGACTTCCTTGTTGTCATACCTCTTGCCAAGAGTTGCTAGCTCGTCTATCACATTTGTGAACCGGTCACTGTATTCCCTCATTGTTTCTCTCGGTCTCATCTTGATGTTTTCAAACTTCTGAGTAGCCACCATTATCTTATTTTCCTTGGTTCTTTCATTTCCCTCATGAATCTGAATCACCGCTTCCCATGTTTCCTTTTCTGTTTTGCAATCTCTGACCTTGCAGTACGTGTTTCTGTCCAAACCGTTGGAGATGCGGTTTCTGGCATGGTTATCCATATTGTTACTTCTCCTATCTTCAGCTGTCCAATCCTTCCTGTCTTTGTCAATTATTATCGGTCTTTCGGCTATGATGAACTGCATCTCGTCATCCATGGTGATTAAATGCAGGTGCATGCGTGCCTTCCAGTTGGCAAAATCGTCACCTTCTAGCATTGGGGGCCTATCGAACGACATGCTTTCTTGAGTATTGAAATAACTTCTCTAATACCAATTGTTAGGATCTAGGTCGCGGCTGGCAGACCGGGGTTGGCCGGTTTTGCACCTTTCACTCAAGGGGTGGTGATTAATCCGGTTAAAGATTAATACCGGGGTTTCAATACTACACAAACTGTCACAAACCCTTGAACCGAGTTCAAGCGCGGAAGTGGTTTGTTTCAGGTTGAAGTAGCACACACACACGAGATAGGCAGGACCAGATTTGAATAAGACAGGTTTTGAGATTGCTGGGTCGGTTTTGGAACTTAGTAATTCGGTTGGAACGGTATTAGTGGGTTAGTGCAGATCGGTTATAGAGTAAATCAGGCATAAAGTAAATAACAAGACATGTTTTTATGGATGTTCGGAGATAAAACTCCTACGTCACCCCTTCCTCTCGAAACCGCGAGAAGGATATTCACTAAGGAATACAAACACAATCCGATCGAGACTTATTTCCTGCTCGATAACACTCGTACAATTTTAACCGAAATTGTAGAATTACACTTTCAAATAAGCGCTTTAGCTTTCTAGAGATAGAATACAATGCTTTACTTAGGATGTTGAAAATTCAGAACTTGTAACCCACTTTTATTCCTCTTCAGCTCCTTCTTTTATAGGTGAAATGTGTCAACGGTCACATTTCATTTCCTTGAATCTGATTGGTTGAGCAGAGGTTCATTGATTCAGACCTGGCGGTCTAGTCTTCTAGTGTGTAGGTCAAACCGGCTAGGTTTGTCTTTTACTCAATATGGCAACTGTCGGTTGGACAGTTGTTTGTACTTGGAAGATTGCCTTTCTGGTTTATCCTTAAGTAGAAAGATCTTGTAGGACGGTCTTCTGCATCCTGCAGACTTTCCTCAGACTTGTATGAATATAGCGATATTCAGTCTGTTCCTTCGGTATCATTCTCAACAGATACCCGAAGTATCTTTCTATGCTGATCGGTTATGTATGTTAACCGGATGACTTCCGGTTTTTCCATGGCTTCTGAATGACCGACTGTTTAATTGATTTTGGCCTTCTGATTTGACCGATCTTGACTTTCTTGTTCGGTCATGTTTCTGGTCGGTTTAATTGCTTGACCAGTTGACCGGTTGAGTAATTTGACCGGTTCGGTTCTTTGTCTGTTCCTGCACAAGAGTTTTGTTTTTGTTATGTTTTATTTAACCGATCTAATTTTATCTAACACTTATATAGTATTTTTCACTTGTGGTATTAATTTTAATTTGTTGTAATATTATAATATCATTTTATATTTAAAATTCAAATTTTTTAAAATAAAGTGAGTTTTCATATTTTAATTGATTAATTAAGTGATTTAATATTTAATAAAAGAAACTCTAAAAAAAATAAAAAAAATATCAAATTAGCACTAAGAATAAACTTAAATAATCTAAGTGACAAAAATGATTTTAAAAATTATTAAAGATTATGATTCGATTTCTATTTAAAACGCTTTGAATGGTAAGGTAAGGTAAGGTAAGGTAAGGTAAGGTAAGGTAAGGTAAGGTAAGGTAAGGTAAGGTAAGGTAAGGTACATACTAGCTTCAAACCTTCAATAAACAAAAATAAATACTTTACCTACAATTAAATGTGAACATAGAGTTAGAATTTGAACAGGATTTTAAAAAAGGGCTAAAGCTAAATTTCAAATATACTATATATATATATATGTATATATATATATATATATATATATATATATATATATATATATATATATATATATATATATATATATATATATATATATATATATATATATATATATATATATATATATATAACTTATGTTTGTGCCCAAAATATGGTCATAGAATTGATATGGAATTGCCTTTAGAAAAAAGAAATAATTTGAGATTTATGCTTGTGAGCAAAATATGGTCACAGATTTAGTGGAATTATATATTTTATTAGAATAATTTAGCAAAGAAAAGTCATATTTGTTGCTTTTTAATATGTTTTTCATTTTTTTTGTATGTATAATTGTATGTTTATTTATTTTTTGCTTAACAAAATAAATTACAATAAAAAATGAAATAAAATATTCTAAGAGCAACAACAAATAAGAGAACCAAATGTTTTAAAAAGCTTAATTCATTTTCAACTACTAAAAAACATGTCAATAAAAATTCTAAAAGAATCAGACAAAAGAAATAAGTACCCAAATTCTTTCAAATGTCAAGCCATCAAATTTCCATTTGGTTGATTTCTAACAAATGTCTTGACAACAAAATTCCATTATTTTTATTTATTTTTATTTAAATATTGTTTGGGTGATATATTTATTGAGTACAATTCTAAATCAATAATTAAGAAATCAAGCAACGGTGAAGATAGCAATTTCGCAAAGTGAATTATGCTACTTAAGAGAGAATACTAAGGAAATCCGTTTTCAAATTTATTTTTTCTCTTTTTTAATATATGATTTGGGTTATTCTTATGTGGCTAACATGACCAATTTTTAAATTAGGTGTTATTTAGTAGAAATCAATTTGTAACCTTAGTTATTTAGTTAAAACTCTTACCAAAATTGTTTTACTGAAATTCTTACAAATGTCAAGCCATCTGAATCTCAATAATTTATTTGGTTCACTTTTAATCAAATATGTTTTCGGTGATTAATCTTGATTTTGGACTACATGCAATTCTAAGCAATTAAACAATTGCGATGAAAATAATTTCGTAAAATATTAAAAGTGAACTATGAGATAATGAAACCGTTATAAAAGAAGATCCATAGTCAAACCCTAAGCATGTTTCATCTTTCTCTTTTTTAATTTGTAATTAGGGTTTATTCTTTGGTGGCTAATGAACAGTTTTTAAATCAGGATACCTTTCATTACTTGGATAAGATTCTTGCCACTTTTTGTCTGAAATTCCATCAAATGTCTAAGCCATCAAAATTTTCATTTGGTTGATTTTTAACAACTACCAATGCTCCAATACAACAATTAAAATTCCATTAATTTGGTTCATTTTTAATCAAATATTCTTTAGGTGATTGATATTTATTTTTAGACAACAATTCTAAGCAATTACATTCATGAAGGTGATAGATTTGCAAAATATTAAAGGTGAAGTATGAGATAAGGAAACCGTAATACAAAATGCTAAAAAAGACCCATCAAATCCTAAACATGTTTTTCTCTCTTTTTTAATTTGTGATTCGGGTTTTTATCTTTGGGTAAGAAAATTTTAATTTAGAAAATTTTTAGTAAGAATCCAATCCAATACCTTTGTTTATTTAGATAAGACACTTACTATTTTCTTTTTCGAACAGCAATTTTTACAAAATTCAAGCCATCAAAATTACATGAGTCTAATGAAAGCTTTTTCTAATATGTATGAGAAACCATTTGCTCCAACAAGGTACATTTAATGAAAATGCTCTTCAATTTAAGAATGATTGATGATATTTCTGTCACTACTCATTTGAATGAATTTAATACAATTATGAATCAATTTATATATGTTAAGATTGATATTTAGGACAAAGTTAGTGCCATGATTCTGTTAACATCTCTACCAAATAGTAGGGACACTATGAGAGAAGCAATTAGTAGCGGAAGAAGTTCGTAACATTGATTCTAGTGAAACTTTTAAAAGTTCTACTATAAATGATGAAAATAAGGGCAGAGGTAATGATTGAAATTTCAACTGAGGCAAGAGAAAGTCTATGTCGAGGAACATGAGGAGTCAGTCCAAGTCTGGGCGGACATTTAATTATTAGAATTGTGGTTGGTAGGGCCACTTAAATAGGAACTATAAAGCACCGAAGAGAAACGGTGATGATAAAATTGATGTAGAAACACAATTATAGAAATCATCAATGATGTGTTGCTTCTATTAGTTGATAGCCCAATATATTCATGGGTTTTGGACTCGGGAGCGACTTTCCACACCACTGCCCAAAATAATTAATAGAGAGTTATATGGTTAGAAACTATGAGAAAGTTTATCTCGCAGATGGTGAGCCACTAGATATTGTTGGTATGTGGGACATTATAATGAAGACGGTAAACAGTTCTATTTAGAAGATTAATAAGGTGAGACACATTCTAGGTCTAATGCGCAATTTGATTTCTATTACAAAACTCGATGACGAATGTCACAGTTTCAGTTGTGGAAATGGTTCGTGGAAGGTAATTAAAAGAGAAATAGTTGTTGCTCGAGGTCACAAAATTGGAACATTACACACAACTTCAACATTAGTTATAGTTGATGACTCGAAGAATAATGAATTATGGCATTGCAGGTTAGGCTATATAAGTAAAAAAGGATGAAAATTCTTTTGAGGAATGGTTAGATACCATAACTGAAGTCTATTGAACATCAGTTATGCAAAAAATGTATTCTTAGAAAACAAAGATGTGTGAGTTTCTTAAACATTGTGAAGGAACTCAAGAAATAAATACTAGAGTTGATACATATTGATATATGAGGACATGCGCCCATTTCTTCTATTGGTGGATCATAGTAATATGTGACGTTTATCGAAGATTCGACAAGAAAAATATGGATTTACTTTATGAAGAACATATCTGATGTATTTATTGTTTTCAATAAATGTAAGACATTGGTTGAAAATGAAACAAATTAGAAGGTTAAGTGTTTTAGATTTGACAACGAAGGCGGGTACATCAATTCAGATTTTAGAGAGTATTATGATGTGAATGAGATTAGTATGGTGAAGACTGTTCCCCAAACGCCTCAAGAAAATTGAGTAGCTGAATGAATTAATCGACATTGAACAAGTGTGCTAGAAGAATGAGATTGCACACTAGACTACCTAAAACCTTATGTGCAGAATCTATTAATAAATAGATGACCTTCTGTTCCTCTTGAATTCAGAATTCTAGAAGAAGCCTAAAGAAATAAAAATATAAACCTTTTTATTTGTAAGTGTTTAGTTGTTTATCATATGTGCATATTAATGAATGTGATAGAAACAAACTTGATCCAAAGTCTAATAAGAGTTTTTTCATGGGTTATGGTGATATGGAGTTTGGTTATCGTTTTTGGATAATCAAAATTGGAAGATCAATCGTAGAAGGAATGTCATCTTCAATGAACATGTTCTTTACACAAATATTGTTAGGAAGACATCAGATGATGATTCCAAATTGGAAGAGATTGGTACGGTCGATTTGAGAGATTTTTTAGTTGAACATATAGTGATTATTGAAGAAGACCAATGTGTTGTTGAAGAAGAAATTATTGAGAAAGTGGCCCCAAAGAAAATCAGCAAACATCGGTTATACGGTTGAGAAGATTGTCAAGAAATAGAAAACTAGTCGAGCGTTGGTCTCTATCTCTGAACTACATCTTGTTGACCGATATAGATGAGCCTGAATTCTACGAGGAAATAATACAATTCGATAAATCAGGTAAGTGGGAGTTAGCTTGAAAGATGAGATGAACTCTTTAATGTCAAATCGGACTTGATAATTTACCGAGGTAACAAAAAGAAAGAAATGACTTCACAATAAATGGATCATCGGGATTAAAGAAGAATATGATAAAAGTATGAGGTTTAAAGGCAAAGTTGGTTGTGAAATAATTTCAACAGAAAAAATATATTGACTACAAAGAGATCTTCTATCCAATGGTTAAATTGATATCAATTAGAACTATTTTGAGTTTGGTTGTGAATGAATACCTTCATTTTAAGCAAATGGATGTTAAAAATATTTTCTTCACGCTGATTTGGATGAAGATATTTATATGTGACAACTGACTTTGAAGTAAAGGAAAATATGAGTTTGTGTGTAATTTTAGAATAGTCTGTATGGTTTGAAACAGGCTCCATGACATGATACAAGAAATTTGATAGCTTCATGAAAGGTAAGGGTGTTCATCGGTTCGTGTTCTTCAATTTTTTATTCTTTATAAGCCAATTCGAAAACCGAGTCGAATATTAAAATTCGAATTTGGTTTATTCAAATTTAGTTAAATATTCAGTTTAGACCAAATATTAACCACATTTACACAATTACACAATTGTACTTTTTATTACAATAATTGTACTTATACTTTTCTTACATTCACTATTAACAAATTATAGTGATTAGAATTTCAGAAATAAGGAAAGGCTAGCGGCTATCCTAATTTAATATTATATAAAATATATAACTATTTAATTATATCTAATAAATTATATAATACATAATCAAAATATATAATTAAAATAAATAATAAAATGAATTCGGTTTTCGATTAGGTCTTCGAGTTAAAACACAACTCGAAAATCAATTCGAAAACCATATATGAATTTGAATGGGTCTAAAATTCGATTCAAAAACCAAAAATAAAATTCGAATTTGGTAAATTCGAATTCGATCGTATATTCGGTCCAGACCAAATATTGAACATCCTTAATGAAAGATAACAACTTTATGAGGTGTGAAGCTGATCATTGTTATTATATCAAGATTTTAGAGAAATCATATATTATTATGCTCCTCTACGTTGTTGACATGTTGATTGTTCGGCCAAACTTGTATAAGATTAACAATCTAAAGAAAGAGTTGTTTGAGAATTTTGCAATGAAGAATTTGAGTGCTGCAAAACAAATTCTTGGGATGAGGATCTTCAATGATAAAGAAGTTTTCAAACTTTTACAAGAAGAATATATGAAGAAAGTTTTCAATATGTTCAACTTGTACGATACAAAATTAGTTACTACTTTCTTAGCTAATCACTTTAGACTATCCAAAGATCAATCACCTTCAACAAAGAATAAGAAAAATTACATGGCTACAATTTTGTATGTCTCTACCATTGGTTGTATTTTTTATGTATGTGATGATTTACACACGACCAGACATAGTACATGTAGTGGGAGTTGATACCAGATATATGAATAATCCGGGTAGACAACATTGGAAAGTAGTCAAATGGATACTACGATACTTAAGAGGAAGTATGAGTCTCTCTTTTTTTTTCGAAATTCTAACATGAATTTGGAAGGATACGTTGATACTGATAATGGTGGTGATATTGTTGATAGTAGGAAGAGCATAACATGGTACATATATAATCTAGGAGATACTGCAATCAGGATGGTTTCAAAACTGCAAAACATGGTTTCTCTTTCTAGTTGTGAGGTAGATAATATTGTTGTGACAAAGGTTGTTAAAGAGATGTTGTGGTTGCAAACCTTTTGCGAGAATTAAGTCAAAATTACAAGGAAAGTGTGTTGCGATGCGATAGTTAGAGTATCATTTATTTGGAAAAGAATTCGGTTTATTGTGAAGGAAGAAACATATATAGGTTCATTATCATTTCATTCGATCAGTTTTAGAAAATGGAGTGTTAGTTCTTGAAGATTCTCAATAGTGAGAATCTAGCTCATATACTGACAAAAGATGTGATAAATGAGAAACTGAAGTTGTGCGCAACTTTAGTTGGCCTTCTTTGTTAAGACACTAGATGGAGAGCCGCTAATGATTGAGAGAAGATTATGTTTGTCTCCAAGTGACGGATTGTTGAGTTGTGGAGCCTACCCTTATAATAAATTGTATAAAAATTAATTAGAGTTTATCGGGTTTGTGTTTCGATTTGGTCTTTGGCCTGACCAAAGATATTTAAGTTTTAATACATGAATATTTACCCTATAAATATGTTATTGTTAAGAGTTTTACAAATGAATACAGAATTCTATAGATATAAAGTGTGAGGAAAAACTTTGTATTCTTTCTTCTTCTTCATAGTAAATTTAAGTGATGCCTGAAGTGGACGTAGTTATTTTGAGTGAACCATTATAAATATATGTCTTCTTGAGTTTTTATTTTTCTTGCAATTTTGTAGATCGTTTCAAGCAGACCAGATTTAAGGATTCAAATCCTAAAAAATCTTTCGGTGATTGATCTCTATTTTGGACTACAATAGTAAGTTAGTCATTTATTTAATCAAATTAGGAAAATCTTGCAATTGTGAAGATAACAATTTCGTAAAATAGAATGTAAGCGAAATCCTTTTTCAATGATTATTTAGATATGGCTTTTATCTCTATAGATATATAGTTTACAAAGTTGCAAACTCCTTGTTAGGATTTGGATCCCCAAATCTGATCTGTTTAAAACGATTTGTAAAAACGCAAGAAAAAGAGGAGCATAAGAAGGCACCAATTTATAGTTGTTAACACAAAAAAAACTGCGTTCACTTCAGTCGCCTCCAGATTTCACTATGAAGAAGAAAAAATAGAGAGTTATTTTCCTCACACTATTTATCTCTCTAGAATTATATCTCCCCAATGTAAAATCCTTAACAATAATATATTTATTGAGTAAATATTTAGGTAATAAAACATAAATAACTCTTGGTCAGGCCCAATCCCAAACGCAATCACAAACCCAATAAACTCTAATTAATTTATGTAGAAATTATTATAAGTGTGTTCACCATAAATCAGTAATCTCCTACTTGGACACTAACTTCATCATATCTCAATCGGTAGTATCTCTCATCTGGTGTCTTAACGAAGAAGGTCAATTGAAGTTGCACACAACTTAAGTTTCTCGTTTGTCACAGCTTTCGTCAGCATATTAGTTGGATACTTGCTCCTAAAAATTTTCTTAAGAGCTAACACTCCATCTTCTAAAGTTGATCGGATAAAATGATAACGAACTTGTATATGCTTCGTCCTACCGTGATAAACCGGATTCTTTTCCAAATGAATGACATTCTCACTATCGCATTGCAAAACACTTAACCTTCTGATTTGTTTAAATTTCAACCAAAATCTTTCACTTCTTATAATAATAAATATTTCAGACTTGTGCTTTATAAAATAAACTCAAATTTTTCTTATCGAATTATTTATAAACGCCACGTAGTAGCGTGATCTACCAATAGAAGAAACATGTGCAGGTCCCCAAACCTTAGTGTTTACCAACTCTAGCATTTCTTTCTTGAGCTTTTTTCCAATTTTTAAGAAACTAACACGTTTTTGTTTTCCAAAAATGCAGTTTTCACATAACTGATGTTCAACATACTTCACTACTAGAATCTGACCATTCTTCAAAATAATTTTCATCCCTTTTTTGCTCATATAATGCCATAACTCACTATTTTTTGAGTCATTAACAACTGTCTTTAAATGATGAATTCGTGTATAACGCTCTAGTTTGTGACATCGAGCAACAACTATTGTTTCTATAGTCACCTTCCACGCACTATTTGCACAACTGAAATTGTGACATTCTTCATCAATTGCGCATTAAACCTGGAATATTTCTCACCTTATTAATCTTCCAAATATAATTGTTTGCCCTCTTCAATTTGATGTCCCCAATACCTACAATATCTAGTGGATCACTATCTGCGAGATAAACTTTCCCACAGTTTCCACCCACATAGTCCTTCCTTAATTCTTTTTAGAAAATTGTGTGGAAAGACGCTACTAAGTCTAAAACCCATGAGTTTATCCAACTATCAACTAACAGAAGCAACGCATCAATGATAGTTTCTATAACTGTGTTGGTTGCATCATTTTTATGATCACCATTTTCTTCAGCTTTTGCAGTTCCTCTTAAAATGACCGTACTTACCACAATTCTAGCAATCAAATGTTCGCTCACATTTTGAGTGACTCATCTTGTTCCTCGATATAGACATGTTCTTGCCTCAGTATTTCAACATTCAAAGTACAATCTTTACCTCTATTGTTACTTTGGTATTTCTATCATTATCTCTACCTCTAATTTTAACATTCAGAGTAGAAATTTTGAACATTTCACCAAAAACAATTTTACGAACCTCTTCAACAAGAATACGATCTCTAACTTCAATAATTTTCAATTTAAAATTTTCAACATAATTACTAATTGATGCCTCATATGTTCCCATCTATTTGGTATAGATGCTAACAAAATCAAGGCACTAACTTCGTCCTTAAAATCAATCTCAACAGAAAAAAAATGATTTACAATTGTATTATTCGTTCAAATGAGTAGTGACAAAAGTATCATCAACCATTCTTAAATTGAAGCGTCTTTTAATTAAATATACTTTGTTTTTAGTAGATGTTTTCTCATACATATCAAAAAGAGCTTTCATCAGACACATGGTGGTCTTCTCATTTGTTACGTTATGAGCAACAATCTTGACTAGCATCAATCAAACAACTCTCAAAACTAGTCTATTAAAGAATTTCCATTTAGCTTCATCCATTTTCTTTGGTTTCTCACTCAAAGGAACATGAAGCTTCTTTCCATAGATTTAATCTTCAATCAACACCCTCTAGAACGCATAAAATGTTCCATCGAATCTTCCAATGTCCTATACTTTTATTTCATTCCATTGTCTTAAATGCTCTAATCTAGCCTAGTAGCTCTAATATCAATTATTAGGATTTGGATCCCCAAATCTAACTTTCTTGATATGATTTGTAAAAAACGCAAGAAAAAAGAAGAACACAAGAAGAAAAATATTTATAATGGTTCACTCAAAGAGCTAGTCCACATCAGTCGCCACCGGGTTTCACTATTAAGAAGAAAGAATACATATTTTTTTTGTCTCACATTGTTTACCTCTTTATAATTATATCTCTCCCATGTAAAACCCTTAACAATAATATAATTATAGAGTAAACATTTAGTTAATAAAATTTAAATAATAAATCTTGGTCAGGCTCCAGCCAAAACCCAATAAACTCTAATTAACTTATTTAGAGTTTATTATAAGTGTTTCCTTTCTATAACATTATAAAAAAAATTCCACAAGCAAACCTAAACATGGAAAATTAAATAACATAAAAACATTGCAATATCCCAAATATCTCTAGCTTATGTAATGTAACTCCCCAATCCCTTAAAATAACTTGTATTACCTTCCATCAAAATAACCAAAACCTTCCTATTATATTGCAACTTTGATGGGATGAGTTCTATATGTAATATTTAAGGCTAATAACTATATATCATGATCTTGAAGCTTGAACTCTAAAAAGAAAAGAACATAAAAACACTTAGTTATTATCTTTTTCATTTATTTCTTAAGAAGCTAGCAGTGTCTTCATTGATCCATCCATACCTATCTATGAAAGGATTTATTTGATTCTTAGTTGAATACCGGTCACTACAATCCTCTCATACATTTTCATCTTTCATAACCTCCCACACACATTTATTAAACTTAAACCCAGATCCAAACCTAATCATCATTATCTTATCACCCTTCTTCAACCTTTTCTTCGCCTCCATGTACCCCAGTGTTCCTGAATCGATGAAGCGCCATTCTTGCTGGCTCGATATAGTATTCACTCAGACTCAAGCTCTTACGTACGGCTATTTATAATAATTAGTAGTGTTCGATATTTGGTCTGAACCGAATATCCGACCGAATTCGAATTTATACCGTTTTTGAATTGGTTTCGTGTTAGAATTTTAACCCGAAAATCAAACAAAAAAATCGAATTCATTTTATATTATTTATTTTATTATATATTTATATATTATATATAATATATAATATATAATATATAATAAATTATTTATTTTATTATATATTATATAGTTTATTATATATAATATATAATGATTTATTTATTTTATTATATAATTTATTATATAATTTATAATTTATTATATATAATTTATAATATATTATATATAATATATAATAACTCTTCCCTCGTTCTCTAAACCTAATTCTTTAACCACCCACTTTATCTATTCTCTAAACTTAATTTCTCAGCCGTCCACTTCATTTATATTCTCTAACTTTAATTTATTTGTCGTTATGCACTTCATCTTTATTCTTTAAACCAATTCATCAGTCGCCCACCTCATATATATATTCTTTAAATCTAGTTTCTTTCTATTCTCTAACCTAATAAAAAAAATCTCTCTAACATCATTATCTTTATTCTCTTAACATAATTCTCAAACCCTCATCTCCCTCTTTCATCCCTATTTTCATAAGAAAGAATCTCTGGGCTTCAAATGCATCTTTGAGCTTCGATCTATCTAATTTCACTCTCTCTTAGCTTCTTTTTTGTCAAAACTCTTAAATATTGATCTATCTCCGTCGTTTAAAACCTATTTTAAATTCAAGATATATCTCCGTCATTCAATATCTATCTGTTTGGTTCAACATCTTAATTCAAATTTTGATTTGAATTAGAATAATTAGAATTAAAGATATAACAATAAATGAAAAAAGAAATTTGAATTTGGTTCGAATTTATCAAATTCAAATTCGGTTTTCAGTTTTCAAATTGGCTAAATTTTATTTGAAGAAACTGAATTGAGGAACTCGAATAACTCGAAAATCAAACCGGTGAATACCCCTAATCACAGCCCCACCTTCAAGATATATATAGAAATGTCACGTCTTAAAGATTCAAACTCTTCCCCCCACTTCTTCAAGCTTTATTGATGTGTGACGGTAGCTACGTGCGTTATTTTTTGTGTTCGAAACGTATAAGTACCAGCTAAAAGATAACTATTTATCATTAGAAATTATTATTATTTCTTAAATCTCTTACCAATTTTTTTTATAAAATGACCTTACCTTAGACATTTAGGTTTTTCTAGTATTAAATTAGTGATGTTCACTCCACCAAGGTAGCCCAGTGGTAAAAGTTAGCTTAAGAGATTAAAATGTTACGGGTTCAATTCTATCTGAAAGTGTTTTGAGTTTAAGAGGGGAGCATGACTGTGGAGTGTCATGTTATAATCTCGTCATTGTAGGATAACAATATAATCATCGTTTATTTTGTAAATGATACAAATTGTGAACACTTAACTAATGAACTTGCCTTAATTAAGTTTTACCTCTAACTAGGAGTCTCAACCAAATATAATATTTATTTACTATACAAAACTACAAAAATATAAAAAAAAAATTAATAAAAATTGCATTCAATAAATAAATACTAATAAGTATATCTAAAATTTGAGAGATAGTACTAATGAGTACTATCAAGAATCTTAAACAAGTTATTCTGATGGATCTTTGTTGGGAAAATTTATGAGAGTCTAAGATGCCTACTAAGATCTTTTTTTTTAGAGTTATTCACGGCGGTATTCTCACTGACAATATATGTATGAGAAAAGATGTGATTATTGTGAGTCGTTGTCGCATGTGTTACAAAGAGGTTGAGACAGTTTCTTATCTATTTTTACAGTATCACGTTGTTGCAAGTATACGAAGAATTTTGTAAAATTTAACTTCCGAAAATCGTTTAGTGGTTATTTGGAGGCATGAATTGGGGCGACTAAAAATGCGAGACTTAGAAGATTGGTATTTATTCTTATAATTTTCTAGTGAACTATCTGGTTGGAAAGAAATTTGGGAAGATTTATCAATCAACGTAAGTCGTTAAAGATTATTCACAATAACATTATTACGATAATTCAATTAATTATTTTACTATATTAAATTTGTACTTAAACTCTTTTATGTTAGGTTTTTATTGGTGTGATTAAACGAATTTTTTTATTAAAAGAATTATTTTTAAATAAAAAAATAATAACGAGGTGAAAACAAAGGACATGATACGATGATTCCATGGAAATAACTTGGACTTGACAGGGCAATCACGTGGCGGGTAATAATTGGTTGAAATAGATTGAAAATATAATCTGATAAAAATGGCTGTTCCCCAAGTGGACATGAAAGGGTTAATATTGATCTTATATGGTGTCACGTGAAAAGGGGTCCTTTTCAAATTGCAATATTACAAGACAAAAGAAATTGTCATGTTTAGAAATCTCCTACAAATTTCAATCTTTTCTCCACCAATTATTATTCATCTCTCACGTGGGACTGCCTGACCCCTTTTTCCTTCGTCTAGTAATTATCTTTCAATATGATCATCAGCTTTATGTATATATAATCTCTAATGTTATGATTTTCTACTTCACTTATAACAAACAAACAAAGGACATCCCTCGGTGTAAAATATCTTGGGCGCAAGACGCAATGGGTGACTCTTCTGCGTCGTATATTCATATGGTAACTTATTTTTTATACAAAACTTGTTTAGGTTTCTTGATAAATCTTTAGTTGATCATATAGAGATGCATGATCATTATGATTCAGGTGCATCATCTCATAGAGAAGTGTTTGATCTTTAACATGAGCAAAGAGGAGTGCATTGAAGCCTTGACTAAACATGCAAAGATTGAATCGGTCATCACTTCAACTGGTCAGCCTCCTCAAATAGAATCTTTGCTTGTTTGTTTTCTTGTTATCTAATAATGGATCATTATATACACCCTTAAGTTTCGTGCATTCAAAACTTTTGTTTACAAAAAAAATTGGACTCATAGCGCACAATGGTAGAACAGAATAACTAATGATTATGAGTTCGAACTTTCATACAGTTGAAAATATCAATTATTCAATTTGTTTTCAAATAATTAAATTGATAATGAGAATATTGGTTCCTCCATAAAATATAAGAATATTATGTTTTACATGAAAAATACAAAATTAATTACAAGCTTTTTAAATGATCCGGTGTGAAGACTCCTAAGACATGAGTTCTTCACTATGAATCTTTGACTAAATTGTGACAATGATTATAATAAGTTAAGAAACTATTCTAAAATCTAAGGTTCTCCAATCATTTTGGAAAAAAAAAAAAAAAAAAAGAGAAGATCAATTAATTAGAGTTAAGATCAACAATCATTTTTAAAATGATAAAACCTCATTTTATCAATCCCACTTTTTGTTGAGTGTAGAAAAAAAAAATAAACAATAAAAAACTATATATAACAAGTTATAACTTATGGTCATAAATCATAGTCCAAAAAGTAGCCAAATATATAATGTAAAAAACAAAACATCAAAAATATAAAAAGAAATTTACTAACAAATTATAACACAAAAGAAACAAGATTTAGATTAACACAAATATCAATGACTGGATTTTGGAGTTCTGACAATTTGTGGATTTTCTTTGGTCTTAATTTAGAGTTTACAAGATTCTTGTTCAGCCTATAACTTAATTTATACTCTCCTCCACTTTTCTGTAGAAGAAATGCGTAAACTTAAATGTTGATGTCTCAATTTCGATTATCATTTGAAATAATTTTTTTTTATTGAAGTATGTTGTCACGAGAAATGACTGAAGAATATTATTCTATCATATCACAACAAATAAACTCTAGTCTATAAAACGATCAACAGTCACTATATATTTCTAGGTTTCAATTTGAAGAACTAATTTTCTTGTTGAGTTTTTTCTCTAATGTGTAGTGTGGAACGAACTAGAAAAGGAGAACAAGGAATTCTTCGAGGCCTACTCCCAATCTCAAAGGAAAGAAGACAAGATGTCAGATGCCGAGACTAACGAGTTGATCATGAAGATGATAACCGAATCATCCAAGGAACCGGACAAGTAATGTATGCACCCTTATATTGATGCCCTAAGAGAACATAAAAGTCCCAAATTGATCCTAAGTCTCAAAATGGGGTAGCTAGAAAATAATTATCATAATGAGTATGAAATAAATTGATCATTGTTTCCAAAACAATTGTCCATATATATATGATTCGGTGTCAAAATTAGAACTCATGACCTAATGACATAAGTTACTGTACTTTATTATTGAATTATGAGTCCCCGCCACTCTAAATACATAAATTATTGTGTTATATTATTGAGTTATGTGTCTTCACTACCCTAAATACATAAGTTAATGTGTTTTATTTACTAAGGTATGAGTTTCTACTCCAAATATATTATATAGATACATATATTGATGCATGCAATATTAATCATCATCATGTGCACGGCCGGACGAGGTACTAATGTGGTCCTTCCTTAAATGATTCAATGTTTTCTGCTAAAATGAAAAATAAATACAATCATGTGTGGGTATATATATATAATAAGAATTTGCAGCTATCAATCTGCCCCATTTGTGCATATGGGTTTAACTAAAAGTTGTTAGCCTTTATTTTCCTTTATGAAATTAGGGTTATTTAATTATTTATGAATTTAGGCTTGCATGTATAAGTAATTTAAGGTTTCTAGACTAATTTACTCATTTATAAGGGTTGTTTATAAATGTTGATGTACAACACTTAAGATTCTTAAAATTTCTTCTTTTTAACAAATATTATTGTCTTTTTCAGTGTTTCATTTCTTCATAACTGTTTTTAGAAGATCCAATAATCAGAACCAACATTTGGTATATTGTCCTTCCCAGAATTTTTCAGAGTTTCATTTCTTCATAACTGTTCTTAGAAGATCCAATAATCAGAACCAACATTTGGTATCAGAGCCTATCTAAGGAACATGTCGTCAAAATCAACCAGAGATGCGGCAACAATGATGATTAGAAGAGAATGAAACGTGACGCTCTCCTATTAGTGACTTACGAAGAGTAACTACTTAGTGTGGACGTTGAAGATGCGGATAAACTTACAAACACAAAGAATGTGGGAAGTCGTGATGTTCGACGAGGTCGACAGATGGAATGATAGAATGGCTTTTGCCGCCATCTATCAAGCGCTCCCCGAGGAAGTCCTTCTCATGGTGGCCGAGAAGGATTCTACCAAGCTAGCGTGGGAGACGTTAAAGACAATGCATGTTGAAGTGGAGAGAGTAAAGGAGGAAAAAGTGCAAACCTTGAAAACATAATTCGAGGCAATTCGCATGAAGAATGGGGAATCGATAGATGATTTCACCATGAAATTGGCATCCATCGTGACTGGTATCCGCTTGTGGGAGAGAAGGTGGAGGAGATCTCCATCGTCAAGAAGTTCCTTAGATTTGTATCACAAACATACATGCAGGTCGTTACAGCGATTGAGCAATTTGGTGACTTCAAGAATATGATCGTCGAGAAGATTATCGGTCGTTTCAAAGTCCACGAGGAGAGACTTCGCGGCTATGGAGACCAAGAGGAGGAGAACATATTACTAACGCATGATGAAGGATGTCACAAATGAAGTAAAAACGGAGAAGACTATTTTTCTTTTGGATCGAAGAGTCACAACGGCAACAGTGGAGATAAATGAGGTCGTGACAAAGTGCGAGGTGGAGGTCGAGATCGTGGAGAAAGCTCACATCAACAAGAAGACACCAAGCCCCGCAAAGATAATAAAATAATGAAGTGTTACGCTTGTCAAAAGTATGGGCACTACGCGTCTCAGTGCCCTAACAAAAGGCCTGACGATGAGGCAAACCTCACTAGCTTCTATAACGAGGAGCCATCATAAATGTTTGTTTAGGTAGTGACGGATGCTTTGCCCGGAGATGATGAGAAAAACTTCATTAGCTTCTATACCGAGGAGCCAGTATTAATGTTTACTGAGAGAGTGACAAATGCTTTTCCCGGACACGAAAAGTCAAACCTTGAAGAGTTCGTACAAGAATCGTCCAAGGAGAAACTAGAGATGGTGTTTCTCAATGAAGAGAAAGTCATGGAGAAACTCTTCGCAAGTGGAAATGAGTGTAATCACACTAATGTGTGGTACCTTGATAATGGAGAAAACAACCATATAATGAGCCATCGAGAGAAGCTCAATGAGCTCGACAAGAAAATTACCGGTAATGTGAAGTTCGAAGATGGAAGCAAGGCACACAGGTTTCTTGATCCAGCTTGTGGGAAAATCTGTGTGAGTAGAGATACCATGTTCGAGCAAGAGATGAAGTGGGAGTGGTGCAACAACAACAATAAGCTCGTACAATATTTCATGGAGTTTAGATTCCTACGAGATGTTAATGCGGAGGAACCACTAGTAGAGATGGATCTTGATGAATTGTTATTTTTCACCACCGATGAATCAACAACATATGATGATGCGGTAGTCGAAGAGTCATGGAATGAGGCCATGAACAACGATATTGAGACTATCAAGAAGAACTAGACATGGGAGCTCACCGACTTACCACCCAGTCACAAGACCATCGATTAAAGTGGATTTTCAAGTTAAAAAGAGACAACGAAGGCAACATCCTCAAACACAAAACGAGATTGGTAGCGAAAGACTTTGTACAGAAGTAAGGCATTAACTTTGAGGAAACCTTCGCACCGGTGGCCAAACTTGACACAGTCAAGCTAATTCTTTCCATCGCATCTCACTATGGATGAGAGATTCAACACTTGGATGTCAAATCAGCATTCATTAATGGTGACATCTAAGAAGAAATTTATGTCGCTCAACCTTAAGGCTTCATCATCAAGAATAAAAAGCACAAGGTGTACAACTTATACAAGGCTCTTTACGGACTACATCAAGCACTAAGGGTGTGGAACACTTGCCTCAACAAGAGAATGATGAGTCTCGGATTCATGAAATATTCTCAAGTGCAGGCTATGTACACGAGAAACCATGGAGAAAAAATACTCATTGTTGGTGTATACGTCGACGACTTGATCGTGATAGGATCAAGAATCAAGGGTGTCAAAGAGTTCATAAAACAGATAATGAAGGAGATCGAGATGAGTGATCTCGGGCTACTCTCGTACTATCTTGGTATTGAGGTGGACTAGGAGAAAGATAATATTGAGATGAAGTGGGAAACTTAGCAAAGAAGGTGTTAAAACAATTTACAATGGAGAATTGCAACTCGAGAAAGTATCTGATGGAAGAAAAATTACATCTTAGAAAGGATGTGGAAGGAAGTTTAGTGGATCCAAAGGAGTATAGGCATATCGTCGGGTGTCTCGGGTACTTAATGCACACTCAACCCGATATCTCTTATGTGGTTGGCATAGTGAGTCGATACATGGAGCAGCCTACCACTCTACATCAACAAGTAGTAAAACACATTCTTCTTTACATGAAGGGAACGAAGAGCTATAGGATTCAGTTAAGAAAGGGACGAGAAGTTGAAGAACTCGTTAGTTTTACTAATAGTGACCTAGCTAGTGACACAAACGATAGAAAAAGTGCTAAAGTGATGGTGTTTTATCTCAACGGTAATTTGATCACCTAGTAATCTCAGAAGCAACAAATTGTTGTTTTGTATTCATGTGAGGCGGATTTTATGGCAGCTACTGCAGCATCGTGCCAAGGACTTTGGCTGAGAAACTTGTTGAGCGAGGTGCTCGGATGCGAGCTGAGACCGGTAACCCTCTATGTCGACAACAAGTTTGTAATATCATTAATGAAGAACCCAGTGTTTCATGGATGCAGCAAACACATTGACACTCGGTTTTACTTCATTCGTGAATACGTCGAGAACCGACAGATCGTTGTAGAGTTCGTAAGCACCAAAGAGTAACATGCAGACATTCTCACCAAGGCATTAGCAAGAGTCAAATTCGTGGAGATGCGAGAGCTACTCGACGTGAAGAATCTCGAACTAAATCAAGATTATAAGGGAGATTGTGAGTTTAAACATTGATTGTCAACAAATTAAAAGTTTTTAACCTTTATTGTCCTTTATGAAATTAGGGCTTATTTAATTATTAATGGACTTGGGAATATATGTATAAATAATTTAAGGTTTCTAGGATAATTTACTCCTTTATAAGGGTTGTTTGTAAAGGTTGATATACAACACTTAAGATTCTTCAGACTTCTCTTCTTTAACAAACATTATTGTCCTTCCCAGCATTTTCTAGAGTTTTATTTCTTCATAACTATTCTTAGAAGATCCAATAATCAGAACCAATAGGGTATGGGAGGGTGATCGAGTAATGACAAAGGTATCCAATGTAATTTGGAGTTAAAATGTGTCTTCTTCTTCACGTGGATAAGAGGAGAGGGCGCCATGTCTTTTTCTTGCTAGCCATAATTGAAGCTATGGGAGTGGGCACTACCTATTTTTGTATAAATAATTGGTATGATCTTTATGTCATTTTGTGATTTACTCTATCTTAAAGGGTTTTTTTTCTTATAAACCATAACAAAACTAAGCTATGAATTTTAAAAGTAATTTGAATAACTATTGGTAAAATAATATAATAATTATATGATGTTCAAGAGATGAGAAAATAAGTAAAAGTAGAGTTGTAACAACTAAGAAATAATAATAATAGTATGGGGCAATCCGCATTCATACCAGGAAGATCAATTTCACATAACATTCTTCTAATGTAGGGATTATTGAAGGGATACAGTAAAAAAATATATCTCTTAGAGTATCATTTAAAATTGATATTAGAAAGGCATTTGACTCTATCAAATAGAGTGTTATTTTTGAATTCTTGACTGTTTATGGTTTCTCGCGTTTATTTGTTGAATGGATCATGGAATGTGTCTCTACACCTCATTCAATTTGTGTGCGTTAATGAATTACATGATGATTTTTTTAAAGGTGAAAACGGGGTGATACAGGAGTGATCCCCTCTCTTCTTACCTATTTATTCTTATCATGGAGATATTCGATTGTATTGTTAAAATACTTTTGAAGAGTCGTCCATACACTCATCACCCATTTTGCAAGTAGGAAAACATTACTTACATTTGTTTTGCGGATGACATTTTTCTTGTAGCTCATGCGAATGTGAATTCCATTAAAACGTTGAAGGAGGGGCTAACTTTCTTTACTAGTGTTACAAGTATCTATCTATGAAGACAAGAGTTTGGCTTTCTATGGCGGTGTTAAGGAGGAAACAAAAGTGGAAATCTTCACATAATGGGCATCAATGAGGGTACCTTACCGGTTCGATACTTGGGAATTCCTTTGACCTCGAAACAAATTCAGATTACACAATACAGACCACTTATCGAAAAGGTGAAAAATTCGATCTTAGGATGGGCTACGTTGACGTTGTCCTATGTAGGAATAATCGAGTTAGTCAAGAAGGACACGATGTACATCATTGGATATTGGTCACAACAATTGGTTCTCCCTTAAAAAGTGATGAAGGAACTTGATCAAATCATGATAAACTTCATAAGGGAAAATCAGGGAAGAGGAGGAAAGAAAGTCAAATAGGAAGATGTGTGTATGCCTAAGGAGGAAGGAGAGATCGGGCTAAGGAATTGTATCGAATGGAATAAAATTCTTACAATTAGGCATTTTTGGGCTATTGAAAAAAAATAAGGATTCCTTATGGGTTCGATGGATACATTCTAGATTTATGAAGAAGGAAAAGAGTGTGTGGACCTGTAAGATCAAAGCGAATATGGCATGGTCGCTCAAGAAAATCCTTAAGTTAAAAGAAAGCGTCAAGAAGATGTTTGTTATTCAAATTGGAGATGGTAGAGGAACACTCTTTTGGCATAACCCGTGGTTTGAAGAGATTTTAATCGTTCTTAAAGATGAATTTGGGCGTACTCAAATTACAAGGGGCTGCCATGATGCTATTGTCCGTGATATTAAGGAGGGGGAGTGGAACACGCTTTTGAGACAAATCCTAGAAGGTACGAGAATCCTTGATCATTTACATGCTTTACAATTTAATGTGCATATGGATACTCGTGTCTGGAAGGTTGAACAATGTGGTAAATTTGTTGCGGGATTGGCTTTGGATATGATACGTGTTAGGAGTGATTATGTTCAATGGTTTCATGTTATTTGGTCTCCCAAGATTATACCTAGGCACCAATTCATGTTATGGTTTCACTTTAGATGGAGGTTTAATACACGTGATAGGATCATGAAATATATAGATATTCTTGAGTCAAAATGCTTACATTGTAATGATGTGGATTAGAATATTGATCACTTATTTGGTTGCTGCCCATTTTCTTTGGAATAATGGAAGGAGTTTGCTAAGTCCATGGCTTTGGCTAGTTTTCCAAGGGAATGGGGAATATTAAGGAAGTTGTTATGCTTAAGGTAAAAGGTGAAAGATTCCACTCTAATGTATTCAAGTGTTGCATCGGTTCTATTGTCTATCATATTTGGGAGGAACGCAATGTTAGAGCGTTTTCAAGAATTCGTATAACCATTGATGAGGTTTGGGAAGGCATTGTAAATGATGTTAACTCGTTTATGCGAACGTGGAGACGTATTCCTACAAGTGAGCAAAATTGGAGTTTATGCCAAAGGTGGAAGATCTCTTACAATGAAGTCACTTAATTGGAAAATTTCAAGGCGAGATAAAACTTTAAAGTGTGTTTGTATGTTTATCGTTTATTTCGATTTTCTTTAAAATCATGTCTAGGTTTGTCTAGCATGATACAAACAATTAATTTCGGTTTTTTTTTCTTTTGGGGATTTTTAAAGAAATAACACTAAGTTGTTTTTCCAAAAAATATATATATATATATTAAAAGAACAATATATTTACAAAAGTTCATTTTCAGGGAAAAAAATTGAATTCAAGGAATAAATGACATTGTTACTAGATGATTGTTTTTTGACTCAATAATACGAGACAGTTCAATAGATCTTTTAATATTAAAAATTAAAATTAAAATTTTAATTAAATTTAATATAATATAATTTTATAGTTTTCAATTCTATTTTTTTTTTTACTTTAAAATTATAATTCATATAATTTCTTTTTATATTTTTATTAGAACGTTTTTATATATATTTTTTAAATTGGATTTAAGTATATTATATTATTTTTTTTTTATTATATATATGTTCACGTCTTTCAAAGCTGATCATCATTTAAAGCTCATAAATGTATGTAAATACACTTCCCAATGTTCTAACATCTATGATCTAACTTAATATATATAATTTTTATTATTATTTTTGTTTTTGCCTTCATGATTCATTGTTTATTATTATTATTTTTTTATATAGAGTGTAAATGGAAAATGAAGCTAAGAAAAATTATGGGTCAAACGAGCCCTCTGGTCAGCTCATCACCTAGACGAATTGGTCACAAGAAAGAGTACGGTTAGTTCTATACTATAAATTTCTATATTAGGGAGTGCAGGAAGTGTCCATAGTATACGGGTAGCATCGAATTAAACCGAGAGGACAAAGCAGGAGCATCGTTCTCGGTCCCACTGGAGAGATTGAGCGAACCAAACGACCGCATTTTCTTCAATGTACGTCTTACTAGACAAAAAACGATTCTTTCTTGAATCCACTGACCTGACCTATGCAGCTAGATGAACCAAACTACCCAGCTACTATATATGATGACACATAAATTAATCTACCAACAACATAAAGCTGCATGTAAAAATTACAGACACACAAGTAATACTAGTAGAAAAAGGGGTATTAGTAAGATGAAAAGTAAGATAGTTTATTAGTAACGGTGTTAGATGAAAGTCGTTACTGATAACCTTCTCCAATAACGGTAACTTAAGTCTTATCTGTAACGGTTAATACGATAACCGTTACAGATATAGGGAAGTAAAGATGAAAAGACGGCTAGCTTTCTGTAACGGTTTATAAATCACCGTTATAGATATGCTATTAGTAACGGTTTTAACCTAAAACCGTTACTAATAGCTCACGGAGAGAACTTGAACCGAAGCCTTAACTGTAACGGTATAGTAAAAACCGTTACAGATACTAGCAAAGAAGATTAATGAACGGTTCACTATCTGTAACGGTTATAAAGAAACCGTTACAGATAATCCTTCAGTAACGACACATTGGTAAAACCGTTACTGATATTTCATATTAAAAACTATATTTGCATCCTTATCTGTAACGGTTCAAATAACCGTTACTAATGTACTAATAATAGTAACGGTTTAATATAGCCGTTACTGATAAAACTAATTAGTAAGGGCGTTCGAGCGTCGTTACTATCTGTCGTTACAAAAGACCTATTTTTCACTAGTGTAAGAGGGCAAAGTACTATTGTGTTATCCACCTCCCGTAGGTGTGTAGAATCCAATCCGACCATCAAGGTCAATCCCGAAACACCTTAACCAAAGAGTCAAAGAAGGAAACAGATGAACTGCCCAAAATCAAGTGCAACTTGGCGTTTTGGATTAAGGCCTTCTTGACCGACTAAACCAAACCAAGCAACTTACATTATACATTTAGAACACGAAACAAACATAACAATAGAAATACAACGACATTCGAAAAAGGTTTTCACGAAACTGTATTCAATGAAGAATTAAAATCATACAAGGAGAATACAAGGTCAGCAAAGATCTAAACAAATTCTAATAATTTGTAAGGTCATCTTGACCCTACAAGTACATTTTCAAATTCAAAATAAAAAATGTAATATAAAAAAAAGTTAGTCATCCGTAACTTAAAAACTCATTTTAAACTTAAAATAATATTATCAAAATATTTAATTTTAGACCAAACTTTTTAACTTTTTTAATAATATCTATATATTTATCTAACATTATAAATTAAATCTCATAACTTTATAATAACTTATTAACTTTTAAATTCTCATTTAATTATAGAAAATTTTGATAAAATTAATCATTGATCAATAATTTATACACAATAAAAAAATTAAATATTATTAAATAAACATAAATTATATTACACAAGCAAAAAAAAATTACAACAAAAACAAACATTATTAAAAAAGTAATTCTTACACATAAGATAGATGATTTATCAATTCTTGCAATGTTGTTGATTATTATAAATTTATGATACGTAAAAAGTATTAATATAAAATATAGGATAAAAACAAAAAATTAAAATATAAATATATTATATAAATAAATTAAAATGTAATAAATAAATTTTAAAAAAAATTGAATTTGAATAGAAACTATGTTGGTTTGAGAATTTATGAATAGTAAGTTAACTGGAAAGTTGAATGTAGTTTGGGAAATGGTTAATAATTCTGTTGCTCTTGACCCTGTTTGGCATGCACAAATTCATTTATTTTTTCATCTAAAAACACAGGCCGATACAAATTAATATAATAGGTAAAATTCATTTAATATATTTTATTTATTTTTTAATATTTTTATTTTATTAAAATAAGTTCAAATTTAAATTAAAAATATGAGTGTTTACAGATTTATTTTATAGTTAAATAACAATTAAAAGACTGAAGAATTTATTAAACAAATAATGTCTTTCGAGATCCTGACTAATCTTGCCATAAAGAAAGCAAAGGAATACTGTGAGTTAGTAGCAAAATATTGACACTAATTAAATGTTTTAGTGTTTTAGGTATCTTCTTTATGTATCTAAATACTTTGAAAGTATTCTATAACTTATCAATGGCCGTTAATGTATTTCTAACCTCTTCTATCGAAATTAACCAACTTTTTTTTGTCAAGGTTCGTAAAATCTTTTCTACCAACAACGAGTCTAACATAAGTTCCGTCACTATTATAAAGTACTCTTTGATAGTATACCCTTCTTTAATTTCAAGCACTTCAAATTTCTTTCTTAATGTGTTCAAAAGTGAGTGTTTCACTATTTTGTTTCCTCCGAACTTGCTCTTCAAATAATTCCATATAATTTTGGATATCTTAAAGTCCAAAATTTGCTCGAACATTATTTCTTCATCTAGTTTAATTAGAAGTTTACACTTAGTAATAGCATTCAGCTCTTTTACCCCTTGTTCGATGATACTCCATATCTCATTCGCTCTCAAAATGTTCTCCATCAGCTCACTCTACTCTAGTGATCGTAGTGCTGGCCAACATTGATAAGAGTACTGTACGAAACTTTCTCATCTCTCATGTATACACTCACAAGACCTTACCTTACTCTTGTGTTTAAAATCACTTCACTCTGAAATTGCTTATTCGTAGCAATTTCGATTTAGATTTGTAAAACTATATTGTTGAATCAAATAAGTTTAAATGGCACTAAAAACTAACTAAAAAGGCATGTGAACATGTGCACTATTATAAACTTAAGGATAAAACTAAAATGAGACATTTATCACTTTCTCTCTAACCAAATTATTCATCATAAAAACAAAACCATGAACAATCACCCTTAGAAGAAGTCGAAGAACCAAACAAAATATCATGAAGATGAAACTCTGAACCAGAGGCACTGTTAAGGATCTTCTTCCATTCAATTTGTAATTTTAATCCAGAACATTAGTAAAGAATTTATGAATGATCTATTTTAACTTGTCAAAGTTGGTCACATCTACTTCAGTACAATGGGTTAATTTATTGATGTTTTTAAAATCTGAATTTTTTTCATCAAAAAGTATTCATAAATTTGGTGATCAAGAACCCAAATCTTAATAGAATAGTCAACTGATTTATTAGATTAAGCAATGCCCTTCAAAGTAGAAATTTCCATTCTCTACTACAGAAAGAAGCACTAAAGAAAGTGTTTTATTACTAGTTTATACAGTCTTCTTTCATGAGTAGGTTCAACCCTTAACCTTTGCCTCCCATCCTGCAATCACATACTTTTCATCCGCCTTAGTCTTCACAAATGACTCCCGAGAAAATACCAACTGTTAAAAACAAAAACAAAAACAGAACCAAGAATGGATCAAAGTGTTGGGATTTTGAAATGTTGCTAGGTTAATGTCATACCTTAGCATAGTCATTAACATAAACTAAGTCCTTAGGAATGGTCCAACTTTTAAAATGACCTAAAGCCACCACCAAATGATAAAGTTTTGGGGCTAAGCTCAAATCAAGACCAGAAATATTTTCTCCATTAATGTAAGGACCCTGAAGGAGAATGAATACATAACTGAAACAACAACTCTTGATTACCAAACAAGAACAGAATGAAAAGAAAAAGGGTATATAAAATACATGTTCCTTGAGGTGTTCATTCAGTGCCTTAAGTTCATTGAGCAAAACCTTCTCCGAACCATCACTTGAATTCTTGCTAATCAGGAAGGTTGTAAAAGAAGAAAAGATTTTCGAACCACTGTGATCATGATCAATCATCAATTCATCAATTCAACATGCAAATTCATTATCTAGACAAAAGATTATTCCAAATTGAAGAGAGAAGTATATTATTACACAGATGCAAAATCAGGACGATAAGTGAGTGAAGGGTATGGGTATTTTTTCTCAAGGATACCCACAATCACATCAGAATCAGCTATCCATTTGTTTCCCCATTTGATAAGTGGCACCTTTCCATTAGGGTTCACTTTCAAAAACCTTATATAATGAATCATAATAATCAAAATCAGTAACCATTGTTAGTTATCAACATTAATATTGAAAAAACTTGATCTAACCATTTGGGTTTATTGCTGATATTCACAAGATGCAATTTGTAAGGAACTTTCTTCTCCACCAATGTTAGAAGTACCCTTTGGCTAAAAGGACCTGAAAATAACCAATGAAGGAGATGAACATAACTCCATTGTTAAGTAATAGAAGAAGTTCGATTATTTTGGAGAGATATGTTACAGTCTCCTAGAACATTCGGAGCGCCGACTGCGGCTTTCACGCAGACTTCCAAAGCTAGATTCTTTCCTTTAATCAGAACTACACAGATTGAGAGAATTAACAGAGAAAGAGGAATTTGAGTTTGAGATTTAGTAACCATTTTCAAATGAAAAAAGAACAGAGAGAGAAATGTCAGTGTTTTTTAGGTTTAGTTCTTTATAGATAGAACAGTAGAGGCTTTCTAGAGACATCCAAGCATTAAACTTTGCTTACCTTAAACAAAATCATGCAACTAATTAAATACTTTAAGAGCTTCTAATTGAGTTTATTTGCTAAATTATTTTTGTTGGGTTGTTAAAAATTAAAATCAATTATGTTTCTTAGAAAAAATTGAATAAAAAGTTTATCAAAAAAACATTTTTTTCATCCACTTTCCTCCTATAATGTTTTATATAATTATTCAATCACTTCTATATTTATTTATTTTAACTATATATTTTAACTAGATTTGGTTAATTGCATTTATTCTTGTTCATTCTTACCCTAAAAAAGTAAGGTTATTTAAGTCCATAAACTCAAAATTATTATTCTTGAACAACTTAGTGTCTTTTTTCCGCACTGCTACCATTATGAAAATAATAAGAAAAATCGGCTCTATAAAAGGAATAAGTGAAGCTCATATTGAACAATATTGGAATGAAAAAATATTTTCAAGATGAACTTGTTTCCATAGATAAATAGTAATTATTATGGTGACAAAATATTAATTTTTAAATTTGATTTAAAAAAAAAGTGTGAGATAAATCAAATTCATTTGAATTTAGAAAACTAAAATGTAAAAAATAAGACACGAAATCAAAATTATGAGTGATTGTCTCTTCATCAATATAATTTTTACTTGTGCTACTATGAATTTGTTATTTATATTTTTAATTATTTGAAATATTTATATTTTATATAAATCAAATAGGTGTATTTTTATTTTTTTAATTGATAAATTAAGTGATTTAATATATAATAAAAATATTCAAAAAAAAACAAAAACAAATTAACTCTCAGATATTTTATCTAGAATTAAAAATGAGTGATAAGAGGAGAAAAGTTGGCAGAGAATGACGAAATCACTGTTGGCTGGAAAAAAGATAAAGGGTTGGGAGAGTAAGAGAGAAAAATTTGTTAATATTTTAGCGAATTAAATTGCGTCATCACTAATTCTTTTTAAAAAATTTTCTCCCTAATCATTTCTCATAATTAAATATGAACATGGAATTGAAATTAGAACTTGAATAGAAATTTAAAACAATGGCTAAAGCTAAATTTTAAATATACTAGATATCTAAGTTATGCTTGTGCACAAAATATGGTGTTAGAATTAATATGGAATTACCTTTTGAAATATAAATAATTTGGAAGATTTATGCTTGTGAGCAAAATATGGTCATAGATTTAATGTGGAATGCCTTTCAAAATAATGAATTAACGTGTAATTATACTAATAAGATATTTTAGTAGAATAATTTAGCAAAGAAAAAGTATGTTGCTTTTTAATATGTTTTTCATTTTTTTTACGTATAAAAATAAGAGAACCAAATGTATTAAAAAGATTAATTCATTTTCAGTTACTAAAAATGTCAATAAATATTCCAAAGGAATCAGAAAAAAGAACCCAATTTGTACCCAAATTCTTACAAATGTCAAGCCATCAAAATTCCATTTGGTTGATTTCTTACACATGTATAGACAACAAAATTCTATTAATTTGATTTATTTTTATTTCAATGTTCTTTCGGTGACTAATATATATTTACTACAATTATAAATAAACCCTTCTTCAAATCCTAAACATGTTTTTTTTTCTCTTTTTTAATTTGTGATTCGGGTTATTATTAGGGGCTAATATGACCCATTTTTAAATCATATGTTATTTAGTGAGAATAAGTCTAAAATCTTTGATTAATTTTTATAAAAAAAAATACCAAAATTCTTAGAAATGTCAAGCAATCAAAATTCCATTGGGTTGATTTCTAACAAATGTCAATACATCAAATTGTCATTAATTTGGTTCATTTTTAATGAAATGTTTTTTTAGTGATTGATCTTCATTTTTTACTACATGCAATTCTGAGCAATTACGCAATTGTGAAGATAATAATTTCATAACATATTAAAAGGTAAAGTAGGAGAGAATGCAACTACAATACAAAAAATTATGAAGAAGAATCGTAAACAAACCTTTAACATGTTTCTTGTTTTTTCTCTTTTTTAATTTGTGATTCGATTTAATTTTGGGTGGCTAACATTTTTTAAATTATAATTTTCTTAGTGAAAATTATGCCATATGCCTTTAGTTAGGTAGATAAGAATCTTACAATTATTTTTTTTAAGAAAAATCATAGTCAAACCTTAAGCTCATGTTTCTTTTTTCAAATTGGTAATTTGTGATTAAGTTTATTTTTTCTTAGCTAACTTGATCAACTTTTAAATAAGAACGTTATTAGTGAAAATCGTTTGTTTTATATACTTTAGTTATTAAACAAGACTTTTACCAATATTTTACGAAAATTCTTACAGATGTCAAGCCAGTCATCAAAATTCCATTTGATTGATTTCTATCAAATGTCAAGACAACAAAATTTCATTAATTTGGTTCAATTTTAATCAAATCTTTGTGATTGATCTCCATTTTTTACTACAATTTTAAATCAAAGATAACAACATTGTAAAATATTAAAGTTAAAATATGAGAGAATGCAAGCTGAATTATTTTCAACTAGAAAAAACCTTCAAATATGAAAATTATAAATAAACAAAATGATCCAATGGGATTATCAATACAAACCTTGAAACTCAATAAAAAAAAAAGTTGAATTCAAATAAGATTTTATGTAATAATTTAAATTAGAAGTTATTTTAGATAATTTAATGAATGATTTCTTTGATTTTTTTTTTTATCATTTGAATACCCCAAACTAAACAAGACCTTAAGTGAATTTATTTTGAAGTTATTTTCTTTATAAATTGAGATCGTTTGTAGTCCGTAACATTCCATGTTTATAAATCAGAGAGAGGGGGAGGGGGAGGGGGAGAGGGAGAGGGAGAGGAAGAGGAAGAGGAAGAGAGAGAGAAATCAGATGATTAAGTTTGTTCAGAAAAAAAAACTCATGAAGATCTATTTTTTATTGGTCCTGATATTCGATATTCTAGGTAAACATATTTTATTTTTCTCTTCTTTTTTCTTTTTTTCAAAACTTAAACAATCTTTAATTCTTAATTTTTCGCTAACATGGTATCTGTAGGACTGTATATATCTCCTTTGTAAGTTTTTCTTTTATACTTACCGATAACTAACTTGATTTTCAAATGTATATAATTAATTTATTTTATATCAATGCACTTACAGATTTACGTTTATAAATATTTATCAAAAAAAATCAACCATGAGGTTTAAGGTATTACCGTATGTACTGGCTCTATTGTGTGCGTCAATTAAGTTGTTCTATACTCTATTAACGTCTAGAGATATTCTCCTCCTATCTATTAATATATTCGGATGTGTCATTCAGACCATATATATCACCATATTCATATATTACGCGAGGAGACAGATTAATGTTTAATATATTTCTTATTATTATACATATTTTTTTAACTTTTATACAATTAGTAAATCATATATTTATTCTTTTTTTACAGAGACAGTCGATCAATCTAGTTCTTTGCTTGAATTTAGGAGTATTTGTAGCTATTCTTCTCTCCACACTCTTTTTAGTGCCATTTTCATTCTGGGCACGGTTGTTGGTTGGATTTGCGTCTCCCTCTCCATATTGATATTTGCGTCTCCGTTGAGTATTGTTGTAAGTTTTATTTACATATTTATTGATATTTATTTGATTTATTATCAATATTAATTTATCACGTTAATGCATGCAGTTTGAGGTGGTGAAAATCCAAAGTGTGAAGTTTATGTCATTTACGTTATCCTTCTTCCTCACCATTAGTGCAATTATTTGGTTCATATACGATATTCTAGTAACCAATGTGCTGATTCAAGTGAGTTTTCGTCTAAAAAAAATTGATATTATTCATGCATATTAATATATAGCATATTTATTAGCATATTTATTGAAATGTTTCATCTCCCAAATGTGATTGGACTCTTCCTAGGAATTGTTCAAATGGTTATATATGGAATATATAGGAACAAGAAGAAGATCGTCGAGGAAGAAGACTTGTCAGAAGTGGTTGTTGTTCCGAGTGCTGGGGACCCTCCTCAAGTAATCCAAACTGACATCGTGGAAGAAGAGTTGTCTATTGTTATAAGTATCGGTGACCTTTATAAGAAAATAAAAATCAAATAAAATTAATCATTTTAGTTATTAGGAAAATAAATTGTGAATTTTATAGTTTAGATTGAATGTATAATAATGTAAAAAGGTTAGGGACTTGTTTGTATATTTATTCTGTATATCAATGGCAAAATGCCCTAATGAGATTTCAGTTCTTTTCTCAATTGATTAACATTTTCATTCTCTGCTTTCGTTTTCTTTTCAATCGGATTTCATTCTGCGCCCGATCATTAACGAAGAGTAGATCTCTTCGTCGTTCATGGTATCAGAGCCATTTTCTCAATAAAAGATTTAGGAGAAGCAAAATATTTTCTCGGAATAGAAATTGCAAGAAATTCTAAAGGAATATATATTAACCAAAGAAAATATATTCTAGACATTATTGATGATGCTGGATTAATGGGATCAAAACCAACAAATACACCTATGGCAAAAGGGTTTAAAATTGAACTACAAGCTAATGAAGAATTAGCTGAACCTGAGCCATTCAGAAGATTGATAGGTCGATTAATATACTTAAATCTAACTAGACCTGATATAAGTTTCTGTGTTCAACAATTATCACAGTACATGCTCAAACCAACAAAAAACCAAATGATAGCTGCTATTCAAATTGTAAAGTACCTCAAAGGAAACCCATCTTTGAGAGTATTTTACGAATCAAATAGCAACATAATTATAAAGGGATACTCTGATTCTGATTGGGCAACATGCACATTAAGTAGAAAGTCAGTTACTGGTTATTGCATTTTTCTTGGAAATTCACCAATTTCATGGAAAACCAAGAAACAAGTAACAATATCAAGATCATCGGCAGAAGCCGAATACAGAAGCCTTGCAAGCACTGTTTGCGAATTGCAATGGCTATTGTATATTCTCAAGGATTTCAAAATTTAAATTCAATTACCAATACAAGTGTGGTGTGATAACCAAGATGCAATACACATCACACAAAATCCAATCTTTCATGAAAGGACCAAACACATCGATATTGATTGTCATGTTGTATGAAATCAATATAAAAGTGGATTTATCAATCTAAACTATATTCAAATGAAATGTAAAATCGCAGACATTTTCACAAAATCCACCGAAGGAACTCATCTAATTAACCTTATAAAAAGCTTAAACTTGCAAGATTATCATCTTGAGGAGGGGATATAAGAAAATAAAAATCAAATAAAATTAATCATTTTAGTTATTAGGAAAATAAATTGTGAATTTTATAGTTTAGATTGAATGTATAATAATGTAAAAAGGTTAGGGACTTGTTTGTATATTTGTTCTGTATATCAATGGCAAAATGCCCTAATGAGATTTCAGTTCTTTTCTCAATTGATTAGCATTTTCATTCTCTGCTTTCGTCTTCGTTTCAATCGGATTTCATTCTGCACCCGATCATTAACGAAGAGTAGATCTCTTCGTCGTTCAACCTTGAACCTAAGGAGATAGTTGAGGTGGATCAAGTATGTGAGGAGATAATTAATGAGGTGGATCAAGTCTGTGAGGAGATAGATGAGGTCTATCAAGTCTGAAGTAGTTATTATTAATTTAAGTTAGTTTAAGGGAGAGCAAAAATATTAATAATTTTTATGGCTTAATTTGGTAGGTTAATATGTCTTTCAATCATCATCAATTATCAATGTAATTTTCTTGTTAGTTACTATTATATTAATAAATTTTTATATATATAAAAAAATCTAAACTCAATAATCAAATGATTCATAAGTCCTTGTTTGATGTGGGATATTTAGAATTCAAGATATTACAACATAAATATATTCACTCACTTCTTTACATTTATGTACGTCTCTTTCATAAGTACCTAAGCCATAAATAATAAGTATGTAACAAATTAAATATCATGGTGATGGTGACTACAATGTCGACAATTAAATGCATAATTGAAAAAGAGCAAAATATTGGTCCTATACAAATTAACTAACAATTTTTTTTATAAATTTCTTGGACATAATTACTAACTAATCAACCAAAGAAAACCAATAAAATGCCCCTCTCAATCTATATACTTATATCAAATCAAAATATTTAATATAATAGTCTAGTTCTAATCAGAATTTTATTTTTATTTTTTATAAATTTAACATTATCTCAGTTGAGAAAAGGTAAAGGAGTCCATTCAACGAGTCATACAAAATTCTGCATAATATTTTAATGTGTAAAACCAACTCAAAGGTATATAATATTTTTTGAAACAAGAAAGATCACATTTTACACAAACCCACTTTAATCAAGCTTTGCTCATCCATATACTAGCTCTCAATTATGAGCCATATGCTAGCTCTTAATTATGATTTATTACAGATGACACAAAATTGCTTAAAATATTATTATATATTTCAAATATAATGGAATTTATCATTGACTATTAATATATATTAGAAGTTGTTTGTCACCCAATCCATATATTTCAATGACTATTAACAAATACTAGGAAGATCTCTATGCGATGCACACAATGAAAATATAAATAAAATAAATTTAATAAAAAATAAATAATAATATGTATTCAATTTTTAAATATTTAATAAATCAAGAATAATATATTAAAATAAAAAATAGATCGCTCTCATTCCACGTTTTATTCACTTCGGTAAAATAACTTATCTTCTCATATATCTCATCACATATTTTTCCGAATGAATATCTCATCTCGTGACCTTACACTTTTACTTTGGTCAATCAAATATTTGATTCATATTTTTTAATATTTAACATTGTGACCTCACACTTTGGTCAATCAAATATTTAATTCATATTTGTTTAACCACTTTCAATTGATACTGACCTATTATCCCTCGACAAACTACATCCCAATCACACTTGGTTAAAGGTTGTACTTTTTTGTTAGGTTGCAAGTTAGAAACATACATATAACATTTTTATTTTTTATTTTTAATCGTTTTAAATTTATGGGCGGGTCAACCCACAATCCGACTCAAGTATCTATTTACTCTTACATATATATTAAAATTAACCACAGCTCTCGACCCGACAATCTGGACACTTTAAAAATTAAGCATCATTATATATACAGATTAGTTAGTTAAAAAGTTGAACTTATATTTGTTAAAATGTCTCGCGTTCATGTGATTTGGTGTTGAATTTAAAATATAAAGTGTTATTTGCCTATTTGTTAAAGGGTTGTACTTGTTTTGTTAAGTTACGAATTCGAAATATACATATAACATTTTTAATTTTTATTTTTAATTGTTTTAAGTTTATGGGCGGGTCAACCCACAATCCGACCCAAATATCAATTTACTCTCACATATATATCCAAATTAACCACAACTCTCGACCCGGCAATCCGGACACTTTAAAAATAAGCATCATTATATATATATATATATTAGTTAGTTAAAAAGTTGAACTTATATTGTTAAAATGTTCCGCGTTCATGTAATTTGGTGTTGAATTTAAAATATAAAGTATTATTAGTTATTAGCCTAGTTGGTTAAAGGGAAATACTTGTTTTTGTTAGATTGCGAGTGCAAAACATAAATATAACATTTTTAATTTTATTCTAAATCGTTTTAAGTTTATGGGCGGATCAACCTACAATCCGCCCCAAATATCCATTTACCCTAACATATATATCCAAATTAACCAAAGCTCTCGACTTGACAATCCGGACACTTTAAAAATTAAGCATCATTATATATATATATATATAGATTTGTGATACGGGTTTATTGTCGAGCTCCTTTTTATAATTAGAGTTTTTTTTTGTAATTGGAATCAAATTGATTACTTATGAAAGTAACAAACTCCCAAGATATTTGCTTTCCTTTATAAAAACAAAATCATTATTCCAAACAAGCAAAACATAAACATGTAAAATTAAAGAACATATATAAAAACATTACAATATCCCAAATATCTCTAGCATATCTAACTTCCCAATCCCTCACAATCACTTTTATTACCTTCCATCAAAATAACCAAACCCTTCCTAATGGATTGCAACTTTGATGGGACGAGTTCTATATGTAATATTTTAGGCTAATAACTATATATCATGATCTTGAAGCTTAAACTCTAAAGAGAAAAGAACTTAAAACACTTTTACTTATTATCTTTTTCATTCATTCCTTAAGAAGCTGGCAGTGTCTTCATTGATCCATCCATACCTATCCATGAAAGGATTCATTTGATACTTTGTTGGATAACTTTCAATACAATCCTTCCATACATTTTCATCTTCCATATCTTTCATAACCTCCCACACGCAGTTATTACACTTAAACCCCGCTCCAAAACTAATCATCATTATCGTATCACCCTTCTTCAATCTTTTCTTCGCCTCCATGTAACCTAGAACATACCACAATCCACCCGCGGAAGTGTTCCCGAATCGATGAAGTGCCATTCTTGCTGGCTCGATATCGTATTCACTCAACCCCAAGCTCTTTCCTACACCCTCTATCACAGCCCTACCTCCGGGATGTATACAAAAGTGATCGATCCCCGTCTTTAGATTCAAACCTTTCCCCACCTCTTCAAGCTTTGTTGATGTGTGGCGGTGGCGATGCAAGTATTTTTTGGTGTTCGAAATGTACACGTACCTATTAAAAGATAATATATGATAGATTATTGTTAGACCAATTTATTTTTATAAAACGACCCTACCTTAAACATTTAGGTTTTCCTAGTATTAAATGAGTGATGGTCATGTTGTTATAGTTTATTTGTATATAAATAGATAATTACATTAACCTAGTTAAAACTAAGGAAAATTAATTTCACAATTGTAGAACATATATATATTTTTGTAAGTGGTCCAGATGTAAATACTCGAACTCATGATCTAACGAGAACTTAAATTTACCTCTAAGTCTAAGTACGAGTCTCTACCAAATATAATATTTATTTTCTATACAAAAACTAAAAAACATAGAATATTAATGACATTTGCATTCAATAAATAAATAGTAATAACTATCTAAAATTTGAAAGTACCTTAAAAGCTCCGAGAGAGGAAGAACTTTAGGAAGTAGGACTTTGAGGTTGATTGTGAAGGCTTGAGCGGCTGCTTTGGTTAGGTATTTGGTGAGACGAAAGCCATGATAGCCTTGCTCGTCTTCTAGTTGTATGCAACACGTGTGAGCTTCATCGTTTGCGCCGACATGCGTACGAACCATAGCGTTTAACTTCATGATAGCGCGGTCTTTTAAGGTTTTGTTGTTAGTGAAAAGCATAGAACAACCGCCTGATCGAAATAGGCAGTTCGATAACATCATGGATCTCTCTTTCCCACAATACCAATTCGGTCCCATCGACTCCGTGCTAACAACTACCGCCAACTTGTTCATTTCCGTCTTGAAAAAGTGTTGCACGAGATCAATCGCGATGACACTAGCACTACAACCCATCCCGGTTAGGTTAAACGACTTCACGTCATGCCTCATCTTGTACCGGTTTATTACACGAGAAGTTAGGGAAGGTATTGTCGATAAAAGCGATACATTGACAACAAGTACATCGATCTCCGATGGAGATACGCCGGTTTTCTTGAATAAGTCATCGAGTGTATCGAACATGATGTCATCCATCTCGGTTAAGGCATCGTCGTAACTAGGGCATTGTTCTTTTCCATCAACGAAGTTTCTTGGGGCGTAAGTGTCCTCCCCGATGCCGGAGCTGACAATGGTTTGCAAGAGAAACTTGTATTCATCGAGCCCGAGATTCTTATTTCGAAGAATGATATTTGCACATTGTTCGGTGTCTAGTTTTCGGTCATCCGGTGCCTTGTAGCACTCGTAATGTAACATGTAACAACATTGGTCTCGCCGGCGAAGAACATACCTTATAAACGAGAAGACAACATAGGACACACAAAGGACTAGGAAGATGGAAGCCAGAAAATCCATGATTATGATATGTTTATTGTTTGTAAGAAAAGAAAATAGTTTGAACCTAGCTTTATATATCATAAAAGTGATCCAAGTGTAGTTATTATTTATAGGATAGGTTTAAAGATAAGGACAATTTAAAATTACCCCCAACCAACTACCTTGTGATAGCTTTCATTTAAACTCTTTAGTTTTCGGATAGATTTTTTTTCGGTCCTATATTTATATGATCACATAAGGTCAATAAATTTTATAAAAAAATTGTATTAATGATTTCTCATTTGAATTCGATCTGAATTGCGATATTCAAATAAAAGTTAGCCTTAGTTGTATCGGTATAAATTTAGTTGTATGGGTATAAATTGGTATATGATAATAATTATGGGTAAAGTTGTAAAAAGATATTAAAAATGTAAATTATATAAGTTATATATTTTATTGAATAATAGAGAATTATTAAATTATATAGACTAATAAGAATAAGAAAAAAAATGTTATAGCAATATATATATATATATATAATATATATATATAATATATATATATATATATATATATATATTACTTTATAACAGATATATGCTGAGTATAAATGTCATAGATTATTAAATATCTTCTAATAAGAATCAAACATTTATTCCAACTGAATTCATAGTTTCAATCCAAATATCTCAATAAGCAATTAATCGGGGATTGAATGATGATTGAATAAGACATCACTTATTTAGTGTCAAATCATGTTCTAAAGTATATTTGAAATTGTACTCACTCATTTGCAATGTAAAAGTAATTGAGGTGTTGTCTCCAACTCATGGTAATAAATTATGCAGGAACTAATCCTAATACACAATTTTTTTTTACGCATCTATCATCCGTCAAAATCTCTTCGTTCATTATACTCCCTCCAAAAAATGAAATATTAAAAAAAAAAAATAGAATCTCACAATTTCTTTTAATTGGAAGTCATATAACACAATTTTCTCAAACAAAGTGTAACAATAATCAACAATAAAAAAAGTTCATATTTTATTAACGTAAAATATCACACGAAAAAGGAATAACATCATCTTATCTTATGTATTTGATTCTACTCAAAAAATAATTCGAACTTAGATGGAAAAGTTAACAATAAAATTACACATTTTTTTTATTTTATCTTAATAAAAGTATACATACAAATAATGTACAATTTGATTGTTAGGATAATTACCCTATTTCCACCCTCTATTTACTAAATAGATCTAACCAACATTATTATTATTTTGTATATTTTAAATTAAATTAATGAAATATAATAATTTTGTGTTAAAAAATAACAAAAATAAAAATAAAAATTGTTATTATTATATTAAAGTGTACCAGTTATTATTTTATATCTTCTTTTCAAAGGTGCTCAATGAGGAGGACTTGGCCCAGTGATCTTACCTTGGAGTTCCCTGCTAACCAATATCATATTTGGTTTTTTTCAACAATATCCATTTAGTTTTTCTGCATTTTTAATTTGTTTTATTTGTTTAGTTCATGATAATTAATCAATATTATGATTTGCATTTGTTTTAGTTTTTATTTAAGTGTTTCACCACCACGGTTATTCGATTTTTGTGACAATAGATTAACAAAAGGCACTATCCTTTAAGAGCTTGTTTGATATTGGGTTTTTTTGAAATTTTATTAAAAACTCAATACTTTTCCACATTTCTTTTAATTGATTTCATCAATCTTTTTATTTATTAAAATATTAAAATATTTTTTGTTTAATATTTCCTCTCATCTTTTTATCTATCTATCTATTTAGAGGATAGTATGATCATTCAACTATAAAGACTCATTTTTATATAAAAAAAAAAAGTCAAATAGAAATTTGATCTAAAACTCAAGATCAAACAAGCTCTTATAAAAAAATCACATATCTCAGTGCTAATTAGATGGTATTTGTCTTGAAGTCAGAATTTAGCCTTAATTATTAAAAGTAGGTCAAAGAGTCTTCTTTTTCTAGACGGATGATCACATTTTTAGGGCGGTTTTAGAAGTTTTTGGATTTAATTATTGTGACTAATTTATTTTACTATAGACAGACAATGAATTAATGACTCTAATGGTTAATTAAATTTCTTCATTATCTATTTTTTCAATATATATACAAGCTAATCATTTTTTCTTTATTTATTTTATAAATATAGGAACATCCATGATGACCACATTAAGATTGACATTAAATAGCTAGCTGCTAGGATCATATTTACATCCGCCCTTCTCCTTATCAAAAGTCTCTAAATTTAAAGTCACCCAGGTCCCCAACTATCCTTTGACTTCATATACATATATAAAACAAAAATATTCAAGGGTTTGGTTAATTGTATGTAGATTATGCTTATGCCATCTTTTGTTTTCGTGTTTAGACTATATAAATTCAACTCGGTATCTTTCTATCACGGACAACTGCATGTAGTAGTAGATCGAATATAGTTAGTTGATGGAGGTTTTGCATTTAAGATAAAGATACGAACGCTAGCTTGTGAGTTATCGTGTGTTTGCATGCATCGTGGTTTGACTTTGCATGATAAATTTGAAGTGTATGTTTAAAGATATGTTATATTAAGTGTATATGTCACCATGCATGATATCATTGCATGTGATTAGCTAGAAGAAAATGATAGGTTGGAAGTTGATGGTTGTTGATATAAATTAAGATTTAAGAAAGGACAAGTATCTAGATTTTGATTAAGTTAACTCAAGTTTGGGGGTTTTTTATTCTATAAAAGGACAAAGGATGATTCAAAGATGTAATGGACTTGCCACAAAATTGCAATTGCACATTATTTATGATTCATATGTCTAATAAGATTTGTTTTTATTCCTTGGTATAGTTCAACAACTATTCTGATCAAATTATTTGAGTCTACTCAATATCAATATAATCAGGGATACTTCTAGTAAGGATAAAATTACAGTAAAATTTTGGGAAGAAATAATCCAATAATTTTCTGAGAATACCAATAAGTGCATCAGTCATCTGTTTTTCCGAGAGGTCGCAAATCGCAATTACCATGTAAAAAAACCATTTTTATTCTTTTTCTTATAAAGAGAGTTATGCACCCTTTTCAACTCTCTCATTAGTTAATGTCAAGTTATTGATTCATGTGAGGGTATTTTCAATAATAAAAAAAATGGTGAACCTGGATCAGATGAAATACAATGAATTGAGACCATAATTTGTAACATACAAATAAAAAGGAATTGAAATAAACATTCATAAAAGTATAATTTTGCTACTTAAATAAGCTTAATAGATTGAATCTAGTCTCAACATCAATTACGAAGGCTTGCCAGAAAGGAACTTCGAAGAACTAGATGCCATGCTATATTATTCTTGCAACTATTTGCTTTATGAATTTGTGTTATTTTGAAAAGCCCCTTAATGATTTCAAAAAGATGATTTTGGTGTGTTTTCATTCTACTATCTATTTTGTAGTGTTTTGTTTTTGCGTATAATAGCTTGTGTTCTGTTTTTTTTTCATATTTCCTTTTTATCAATTTTTTTTAAATGACCCATATAATTAAAATAAAAAACGTTTAAGCATAACAAAAAATATTACATGAAAAAAATCAAAATCAAAATCAAAAGAAAATATTAAAATTTAAATAAAATTATTTTACTCGAAAATTTTCTAAAAGAGCGATGATGCCCAAACGAAGTAATAGATTTTCCGGGTCTAATCTCCGTCATATTCTGATTTGTTAGACTAATTTTTTTTTCATATCTCGACCTTTCTTACACCATTTTAGTAGAACAATTGACTCTTGTGACATTTAATTATTTTGATATAATAAATGATCTTTAAACTTAAAAATATAAGTTTAAATAATTTATTATTGAATTACTCAAAGCTACTCAAAATATATTCATAATGGCCCAATTACCATTTGGGGCTCGAACATGAGGCGATTTTACCAAATGGGGCTTGAACTTTGAGTTGAGCTATTTGGGGTTCAGTTATCAAATATTTTGTCATTTGAGACTTTTCCTCAAACAGACGTTTATTCCGTCTATTTTAATTGACGTGACAATAAATGATTTTAATTTAATTTCCACTTGTCAAACACATCATATCCTTTTCAACGGGTTCTCTCTTCTAAAACATTTTCTTTTTCTTCCATTCCCCTCTTCTTCTTCATCTCTTTCTTCGATCCATCTCAAAAAAAAATCATCAAACCATCTCAACGATTCTGGAATTTAGATTTTTTTAACTTATCAATTTAATGTCGTTTGGTTTGATTTAGGTTTAGATTGAGATATGTTGGATTTAAAGTTTAGAATAGGGTTTTCTCTTTGTTACTTTTTCGATTGGTTTGAAGTAAAATCTACAACGTTCTCAACATCAAGAAGCTCAAATAATCTTGTTTGTTTTTGACATATAGATGTAGGCGACACTCTACTTTGTTCTTTGTTTTAGACGCAGACATTTTGTTGGAATTATATAGACCAACTTCCTTCCTATTTCCTTTGTATGATTTTGAGTATATATGAAACTCTACTAAATTATGTTTGATTGTGTTCATCTTTAATAAATAATATATTTGTGTAGACACCCCATTTTTACACTCTATGTATCTGTTACGCTTTAATTTGTAACTTAGCATTTTGAGTTCTTGATTTCAAGAATTGAGTTCTTGATTGATGGGACCGAGCGGGGAATCTATATTCAAAGTGCAGCAGAAGTATTATGAGAAGAGAATTCAAGGTTAAAGGAAAAGAAGAAGCAAATGTGAGAAGAGAATACTGCTAAAATATATCTAATAGTCCAAGATAGGGGAGCAAGATAGAAAATATAATTGAGACTGAGAACTTTCACAAAGCTTTTCATTCATGCCCATAAGGGAGGTGGAAATCAGCATATATAGCGGCTGAATTACCCAAGAATAGTCGGTTATAATCTGTTACAATAAATTTTAGGGACTTAGCAACAATAAATTTTGTGGGAAACAGAAAATAGAATTAAAATGTTGTTATGCTACAAAAATAGATTTCCCGCAAGAATTTCTAGCCCAAGTGTTTCATAGGACCGTGGAAGATGTTGTTTCTTATTCGTGGATCGTAACATCATCTCCCCTATCAAAAATTCGTCGACCTCGACGAATAGACTTTTGTCTTGTTTGCCTCCTTGTTGCCAGCATCTCCAGGCATTGAATACTTATCACTTCAGCATCTTCTCAAGTTTGGTCTTCTATTTGGGTCTCATCCCAATTGATCAACAATTGTCTTTTCATCTTCCCCTGCACCATGATGTCTTGTTCACCCACAATTTTGCCTATCCTGTTAGGTTGTGCACTAAGTTAGGGAATATTTTCAATAGCAACAGAGATCCCTTGGAATGATTTTCATTGCGAAACATGGAAGACATTATGTATTTTGGTGTCGGTCCCGAGTTCCAACTTGTAAGCAACTTCCCCAATCCTTTCCAGCACTTGAAAGGGCCCAAAATACTTTGGCGAAAGCTTGTGAAATAACTTCTAGACCGAGCGTTGTCTATATGGCTGTAGCTTCACCAATGCCTAACCTCCTATTTCCAAAGTGAATTTTTTTCTCTTTTTGTCCTGGAGCTGCTTCATATGATTCTGGGCTCTTTTCAAATGGAATTTTATGAGTTGGAGTGTGTCTTTCCTGGCTGTTAATGACACATCCACCTCTTCTACTCTAGAGTCTCCTGCTACATATGGTGTGTGCATCGGGGGAGTATCCATATATTACTTCGAAAGGTGTTGTTTGTATTGCTGTATAGAAATTATTGTTATACCACCATTTAGCCAAGGGAAACCAATGTAACCAATCTTTCGGAGTTTGGTCGGCCATGCAACGTAGATAAGTGACCAAGCATTTGTTGACTATCTTGGTCTGACCATCCGTCTGGGGTGATAGGCTTGGGACAAAGCTTGTTTTACTCCTTGTATCCTTAAGAATTCCTGCCAGAAGGTGTTTAAGAACACTTTGTTCTGATCGCTGATGATGGTTGTTGGCATTCCGTGGAGCTTAGAAACATTGTCCACAAATGATTCAGCTACGGTCCAAGCAGGAAAAGGATGTTGCAGACTCATAAAGTGGACAATTTTTGATAATCTGTCAACTACCACAAATATAACATTTTTATCTTTTGACTTAGGTAAGCTTCCAATGAAATCTATGGAGACCAATTCTTAAAATTAACTGGAAATTGCTAAGGGCTGAAGCAGACCCTTATATGTTGAATTATCAGATTTATTCTTTTGGCAAACTTCAAAAATTCGAACAAATTCTCTAATATCTTTGAGCATCCCTAGTCATGAGTAAACTAGCTGCATCTTTTTCTAGGTGACCAGCATCCTCGAATGTCCCTCTTCTGCTCCCAAATGCATTGCTGCAATTAGGGTATTTCAAAAATCATTGTTCTTTCCCACCACTAGTCGGTCCCTTTTTCTTAACATCCCTTGGTCAGGGTGAGAATCAGCATTAGCACGGATTTCACAAATGACTTTGGCTAAGTTGGGATCTTCTTTATAGCTTTCCTGAATTTGTTTTTGGATAGTAGTTGATAGACATAAATCCATGAACACTAGACCCATGCTACCCTCTTGGACAGAGCATCTGCCACAAGGTTTTCTTTGCCCCTTTTATATTGAACAACAAAATCGTATCCCACCAGTTTGTAGAGTCATTTTTCTTGTGCCGGGGTTTGAACTCTTTGTTCCAGCAAGTATTTGAGAGTTTCATGATCGGTCTTCACAATGAATTGCTTGTATCTAAGGTAGGATCTCCACTTCTCCACGACAAAGGTCAATGCCATCAGCTCCTTTACATACGTAGACGATGTTAACTTCTCTGATTCAATTGCCTTGCTTATGAATGAGATGTATCGTCCTTCTTGCATTAGTACTGCCCTTATACCAGCTCCACTTGCATCAGTCTCTACTACAAAGGGAATATTGAAGTTGGGGAACGCTAGGACCGGAGGGGAAAGCATACACTACTTTAACAACATAAATGCCTCTTTAATTTCTTTATTCCGTGCAAACTGACCTTTTTTCAACAGGGCAGTGAGAGGACGTGATATGGAACCGTGGACTTTTATAAATCTTTTATAATATCTGGCCAGACCAAGGAACCCTTTCAATTGCTTAGTAGATTCTAGAACTTGCCATGTGCTCATTGCTTCTAGTTTAGTTGGATTAGTGGCTACTCCATTCTCATCAAGAATATGGCCTAGGTAGGAAATTTTCTTGCACCCAAAATTGTATTTTCCCCTGTTAAGGAATAATTTGTTATGTTGCAATATTGAAAGTACCTTATATAAGTGGTGGATATGTTCCTTCCAGCTCGAGCTGTATACTATGAAATCATCAAAATAATACTAGCACGAACTTTCTTAGGATTGGTTTCAGGTTGCGTTCATTAAGCTTTGGAAGGAGAATGGAACATTGGTTAGGCTGAAGGGCATTACTAGAAACTCATACAGGCCTTCGTGGGTCCGGAATGCTGTTTTGTGGTAATCACCTGGATGCATCCTTATCTTGTGGAACTCTAAGTGCAAATCTAGCTTGGAAAAGACCCTAGATCCATGCAATTCTTCCATTAATTCTTCAATGACTGAGATAGGAAACTTATCTTTGATGGTGGCTGAGTTTAGCTATCTATAATTAATACACAGTCTCCAGGATATATCTTTCTTTCAGACCAGTACCACAGGGGCGGAAAAAGAGTCATGGCTTCTCCTTATGACTCCCTTGTCCAGCATATCGTTGACCAAATGTTCAATTATTGTTTTCTGTAGAGCATGATACTGGTAAGAATGCAGACATGCAGCTTCCATGCCTTCCTTTAGTGGGATGCGGTGATCCTGTTCCCTGGCTGGTGGTAAGTCTTCAAGATGCTGGAATATAGGGCTGAAGTCATCTAGCATTTGTTGAAGGTCTTCAGGGATATCTTCTGGCGCCATTGTAGTGAGTGAGAAAAATTGGCCTCCATTTTCCCTTCTTATTTGGACCATGGAAGCAACATTGCCTTTCTTTAACAACTTCTCTAGGTGGTCACCCTATATTAAGTTGATTTGTGTATAGGGTATGCCTTGTAAGACCGTGGTTATCCTTTTTTTTATAAGAAAAGATAAGTTTTTCGAAGTCCCATTTGGAAGGACCTAGAGTAATTAGCCACTCGATGCCCAACACAATATTGTACCCTATCATGGTTAGAACCTTCATGTTTGTTTTATAAAATTTACCTTCCATAGACCATTTTAGATCTTGGCAAAAGCTAGAACATAGAATGTTAGAGCCGTCTTCCACTCGGACCGATAGCACCTGGGTGGAAAGGATGTCATGGTTAATGTTCTTCATTATCCTTTTATTAATGAAGTTGTGAATGCTACATGTATCAATTAGAATCACCACTAGCAGGTTCCCGATCTTGCCAAGAATCTGGAGTGTTTAGAAGTTTTTTGAACCGTTTAGTGCATGTAGCAAAATGGCAGGCTCTTCCACTACTTCAAGCTGCAAAGGGAAATCATCAAAAACTATCTTTGGAGCGGGTTCTTGGAAACTTGGGGAGCTTTCTTAATCATTGGCCGAGACCATGAATAACTTTGATTTACACATGTGGTTGGGTTGCCATTTTTCATCGCAAGTGTAGCATAGGCACTTATTTCTCTTTTCATCCATTGAGACTGGGTCTAGTTGCTTAATATGGTCCTAGTTTGCACTTGAAGAGGACTCATATGATGAGTTCGGCTTGATGTATGGTGTTTTGTTCGTGCTTTGCCATCTTGGTTTAACGTTAATTGGATTGGGCAGTAGCGGCGGTTCAGCATTGTATAAGTGTCCGCTGCTCATTAAGGATCTATATGTTGCTTCTTGGACATTGGCCATGGTCATGGCTTCATTTAGAGATTTAGGAAATCGCAGCCTGATGCAGTTTGCAATCTCCTCCCTTAAGCTGAACAAGTAGTAATCTATTACGTATTCCTTTGGCATGCTATATAATTTTTGAGAAATCGACATGTATTGCAGATTGTATTCGTGAACAGAACCAACCTGTTTCAGATTCATTAATTGTCTCATTGGAGTGTCATGTATAGAGGGCCTGAATTACGTCATTAGGTCTCTCTTGAACACATCCTATGTCATGGCTTCCATATGGTTACGGTTCTGCAAATATGAGCCATACCACATTCTTGCCTCTCTAGAAAAGTGAATGGGGGCAATTTCTAGTTTAGTTGCATCTTTAGTCTTGTCCACCCTAAAAAATTACTCGACAGATATTAACCAACCCTCCACATCGAGCCCATCAAACCGAGGAAAGTCGACCTTGGTTATCTAGGTTGGAGGAACATTGTGTTGGCCAGGGTGGTGGGGCCTATATGGGGAAGGACCGTGGCAAGAAAGATCATCATAGGGTCTGGTGCAGGGATCTTGGCTATTTCCAAACGCACCACTTTCGATGGCTACCAATCTTTCTTCAGCGACATCAAACCTTTTGTCAATTGAAACTTGCATAGAAATCATTTGTTGGGACAAGTCTTCGATTAGGGTCTTTAGAGCATCCATCTCTTCTTGCTGGTGGATTTCTATCATTTAGAGAATCGTCTTGCTCTGATACCAAGATGTTACGCTTTAATTTGTAACTTAGCGTTTTGAGTTCTTGATTTCTATAATCAAGTTCTTGATTGTTGGGACCGAGCGGGGAATCTATATTCAAAGTGAAGTGGAAGTATTATGAGAAGAGAATTCAAGGTTAAAGGAAAAGAAGAAGCAAATGTGAGAAGAGAATACTACTAGAATATACTTAACAGTCCAAGATAGGGGAGCAAGACAGAAAATATAATTGAGACTAAGAACTTTCAAAAAGCTTTTCATTCAAGCCCATAAGGGAGGTGGGAATCAACATATATAGCGGCTGGATTACCCAAGAGTAGTCGGTTATAATTATGTTACAAGTTTAGGGACTTAGCAACAATCAGTTTTGTGGGAAATAGTAAACATAATTAAAATGTTGTTATGCTACAAAAACAGACTTCCTACCAAAATTTCTAGCCCAAGTGTTTCATAGGACCGTGGAAGGTGCTGTTTCTTATTCGCGAATCGTAACAGATCCAATAAATAACCCGGTCTAATTAATGCTCATGCTTGTTTGTTGGACTAGGAGAACAAAAACATAAAAATGTCTTTTGAAAACAGACTCAGAAAAGTCTGAAAACAACAATCCAAATGACGAATTTAAAAAATGCTCAAGTCATAAGTGTTCCCATACCTTCAAAATGACCGACACGAAAAATCTTGAACTTTGAGTACAATATTGATGTTGAAAAAATGTACTGAAGGGTCATTTTGGAGCCCGTTTATGGGTCAAAACGATGTTTTTTATAACGACTTAGTTTCCAGAACCCGTGATACGTTCATATCCTTCGTTTTGAAATATTATGAATTTTGAGTATAATATTGTTATTTGCAATTGTATGCAGAAGATATTCAAAAGGACGAAAAAACTGAAAGAACGAGTCGAACTAGAAAGTCAACTCACAAACCGGCGAGTCAACCCAGGTCAAAGAAGAGTCAACCATGGGACAACTTGTGTACTTGAGAAGTTTTTGTCTGATGAAGTGTTTTTGTATTTATTAGTCTTGCTTTCCATCATTGTCATAAACATCTCGCTCAATTCAACTTTCTTCTGTTTACTGTTAGTTTCTTTAGTCTAAATCTTTAATCCTTAAGTCTATAATCTGTATACTCTATGTCGATAAATCGAGATAAACTGTAATTGCGGAAACGTACCTGGATCTTGAATGCAGAACGATTCATTAAGCCGTTCTTCGTTATTCTCTTCTTCTTGATCTTCTCTTAATCTTGAATCTGGACTTGAATCTGAATGTGGATCTTCTTGTTCTGGATCTGGACCTGGATCGGAATGTCAGATGTGGGTGGGGTTTAAGTCTTCCAACCCTATATCGATAGCCTTCTTCTTTAGTGTTCTTGAGAGATGAACATAAACCTTATTGTTCGATGAGAGAAACAAATAGGTAGGCTATCTATATGGGTTGGGGACCTAGCCCTAATATACTCATTTATTATTCGGTCCATCAACGAAATAATGAATGGTATTTCTGCTTCTACACAAATATGTCCCCATATTTATTATAGATGTCTAAATAAGCCCATAACCTTTATACTTTAATAGATCACTTTATTTGGGCTTTAATCTTTATTATGATAACAACTAATATACAATTATTAAATAATATATGTACCCAAATATTGGAAATAATTCCAACAATCTCCCACTTGGGTCATATAATATTATTTCAATTGTATATTATAACCTTAAGAGCTCAAAATATTGTTATCATTACAAATACATCTATATCAATCTCGTCCATCAATTATAACAACATAGGATTAAAGCGGTTTTTGTTACATTAATTCGTAACTAAACCCTCAATAGTCACATATGTCAATACAATCAAATGACATAGATTAAACATAGGTGTGTAGTGTGAATTAACATGTAGTGTGATCTTTAACATGTCTAATACCAACTGGTCCTCCTTTATTCCTTATAGAGATCAATCTGAATAACTTTAAAATCTTGATTTTCTTTAAAAACTAAATCTTTAATTTCTTTAGAAACTAATTCTTTAATGTGCACATAAATTCCAAATTGTATCTATACAAGCATCACAATACAAACTCCCACTAAAACTGTATATCATCTAAATATGTAATATCCATATGAACAATATGTTCATGAAAGACCTCGGATAGCAAATATTTAGAGAACGGATCCGTAATTTTAGAGGTTGTCCAAATATGCTCAATAGATAAATAAACATTCTGAATTCTTTATTTTCCAAATAGTTCGACTTAGTCAAACTCATATTACTATTAAAGTAAAAGAACTGCAAATTATTGTCACGTAATAACTTTAGTGGTCTTTCTATATCATCCATAATTAGCAACCTCGTGACAAAATTTTGTAGTCAAATTCTTTAATTGGATACCACAAAACACCTAATAAATTCTGCCATCAACTTGAAATAATTCGAGTGTCTACTTAACACTCTTCCAAAAATTAATTCTTTAAACTAAAATGATGTGGCACGAATTTTCGACTGTTTTAGTATCCAACAAAATTCGAATCAATATACCAAATGATCTCTATCCGATTCGATTTCACTATATGAGTATGCAATGTTTTGTTCTTAAAATATCACATTAGTTGTTTGGTTTCTTTCTTAATGATCCAAACCAGGATCCTTCAAGTATTTGTCCAACATCATAAATATTCTTAATTTCTTGATTCATATAATCTAGAGCATACATTAAACTCTTGTTTAAGGAGTATTATGTATATATATTTATTTTTAAGACTAATCTTGAAATACTTATGAGACTAAATTTATCTCTAGATCTTTCAAAATATCCAATAATTAACATCTAGAAATTCTTTAGTCTAGTTTATTTTCTTTAGACCTATAAGGCCTTACCTTAACTGGACAACCCCAAAAGAATTTACTAGTTGTTTTAGTTGAATCTTTATTCTATATATAAGTTGTAATTCTTAACTCTTCCTTCCAAATGAATCAATTACATGAAGATATTCCATAAATGTTTGTTTTCAAATAAAAAAGTATCTAAAGTAATTCTTTATTTCTTCATCTTTAATATGAATTGTCAATGCCCACGCCGATGTTTCTTTCACCATCAATTGACTTTTGACAATTAACTCAACCGTACATCAACACATTTACTTTAGTAATACTGAAGTTACCATTAAATGTGTATGAGTACTGAAGTTAAATTACTCTTAGAACAAACAAAACAAACTATAATATGTATTCTTTTATGCACCACTTTCTTTAGTAATTTTCTTTTAGGTGCAATATCTGCAATTCTTACAACTTCATTTCTTTATTATGTATTAAGGTATTTGCTAAGTGAACACTATTTATGTTATTTTTGTTTCAATCTTTTATTTTTCTTACACACAATTGATGTGAGTTCATATAGAGACTATGTCTCCCTTTAGACAACTACAATTCACATCAATTAACTTAAGTGTAAATAAGAAAATCCAAATTAGATGCATGAGAATACATTATTGTAACTCTGACTTTAATGCATTACTTTTGAAACAAAATAAAACATATATTATTTATGAAATCTTTATTCTAATAATACCCTTAGAATTTTAACCCTTTTAGATATAATTCTTAAAAAATACAACAAATTCTAAATATGTCTTAAAAATTATATCATATAAAATGAACTTAAGATGTTGACAAGAAAATAATTCGTATAAGCAGAAGTGTTAACTTGATTAGATAACAAAACAAATGAACAATCATACTCACAAAATTTAATAATCACATAAATTCAAAATAATGGTACGTCTCATCATAAGATACAAAACGCAACATTAATATTTAGTCTTTGGACATTAAATATTAACTTGCAAACGATATTCTTTGTTAGTAATCAAATATTAACAATAAGTCCTGTCAAACAATTGGTTATCTTTGGATATTCCAATTATTCACATGGCCCACCGAATAATTGTTACATATTTATTACCACATGTGCATAATGTTATTCTGACCAATTATTTATCTTCCTTTGGGCCGATTAAATAACCGCATGAAATACATACACACTACCTTCTTAATTTATAAAACATATTAACCTTCACAAGAGAGCATACTTTGGTAGGATGTTGCTTCAATTAATTGATTTAATAAATTAATAAATTATGTACATACTTTAAGTGTGTAACTCGACCAATTATTAAACTTACTTTTGTCCGATTAATAATCGCATAGTTACAAACACAACCGTCTTAATCTTATAAAACAAATATGTTCTATAAATTAATAATTTGTACATTATTTAAATTTGCAATCCGACCAATTATTAACCTTCCTTTGGGCCGATTAACAACCGCATAATTACAAATTTAAGTGAGCCTAAAATTGTACCAAATTTTGAATGTGTTATTAATACCGAAAATCTGAATGTTGTTTTATGTATCAAAATTGCATAAATTCCATATGTGTTACATAAAACAAATAATTTTGATTTTACTAATCACTCAATTATTTCTTAATATCAATCAACACAATATATACATAAAGACCGAAATATGTATATATATTTGAATGTGTAATATAACATGATTGATTATTCATCCAAATATAATAATAATAATAATAAATAATTAAATAATCAATTACACAGATTACCTGACATTCTAAATTTATCAATTATTAGGTTAATTGATTTTCTTAATTCTTTATATTTATTTATTCTTTAATCATAAATTATTATTATTAATAAAATAATAATCTCTTTATTCTTGTCTTTTCTTAATTTCTAATATATTTATATGAATTGACTTTTTCTTAATTTCTGAATATATTCCATACATTAATTAAATCATAAATTAAATGGATGATACATACATCCGTTTTTATACTAATTTATTAAATATATTACAAACTTAATTGTAATCAATATTTATAAAAGATTAATATATTTTACTTTATTCTTAATTGTATATAAATGTATTAATACATTAACAATTATTTCAGTAATAAATATTTTTTCAATTTTTAACTAATTAAAATAATATTATCATTATTTTAATTCCTTAAATTAATTATAATAAGAACCAAAATATATATAATATATTAATTAATATCTTCTTAATTATCTAATCATATCTCACTTTCTTAATTATATATATATATATAACTCTTCAAATATTCTTACTAAAAATTATATATATAATTCTTGATTTTATTTTCGTTTCTATACCTTGTTATCCTTAATTTCTTTTATGACATATACATTAATTATTATAAATAATTAATATTTTAATTAAGTTATAAAAAAAACTTAATTAGAATTTGAAGAGTTCTTTATTCCATAATTCCTCAATATATATAATTACATTCCTTAATTAATAATAATAATAATTAATTATTATTCTTAAAACATTAAATTCCTTAATTAATTCCTCAATATATATAACTAATTCCTTAATTAATAATATTAATAATTAATTATTATTCTTAAAATATTAAATTCCTTAATTAATTCTTTAATTAGCATAATTATATAATTAATTAATTCCTTAATTAATAATAATTAATCATAATTAATTATTATAATTAATTCTTTAATTAATTATAATTACTAAATTCCATATAGATATATATTATATATAATATATATTTCTTTAATTAATTATTTAAATAATAATTAATATAATTAATTCTATAATTAATAACAAATATATAACTTCAAATAAATATATATAATAGAAATAATTTCTCCCTAATTATCTCATTTTTTTTATTTTATATATATTATTTAGAATTATTCTCTTCATAAAAAAAACCTATTCAACTTCCCTATCATTATCATCTTTATCATTAAATCCTTACAAATCCATACTAATCCTTATTAGTTACTAATATCATTAAACCCTTACAAATTCAATGATCTATACTAATCCTTATTAATCCTGATCGAAATAGATGAAGAACATATATGAAAATGTTTTAAAATTCTTATAAACTTAAATTTCAATAGATAGACATAGAGATGGCTCTTATACCACTTGTTAGTTTCTTTAGTCTAAATTTTTAATCCTTAAGTCTATAATCTGTATACTCTATGTCGATAAATCGAGATAAACTGTAATTGCGGAAACGTGCCTAGATCTTGAATGCAGAACGATTCATTAAGTCGTTCTTCGTTATTCTCTTCTTCTTGATCTTCTCTTAATCTTGAATCTGGACTTGAATCTGAATGTGGATCTTCTTGTTCTGGATCTGGACCTGGATCGGAATGTCAGATGTGGGTGGGGTTTAAGTCTTCCAACCCTATATCCTATATCGATAGCCTTCTTCTTTAGTGTTATTGAGAGAGAAACAAATAGGTAGTAGGCTATGTTGGGGACCTAGCCCTAATATACTCATTTATTATTCGGCCCATCAACTAAATAATGAATGGTATTTCTGCTTCTACACAAATATGTCCCCATATTTATTATAAATGTCTAAATAAGCCCATAACCTTTATACTTTAATAGATCACTTTATTTGGGCTTTAATCTTTATTATGATAACAACTAATATACAATTATTAAATAATATATATACCTAAATATTGGAAATAATTCCAACATAATAGGATAGTGTTTCTTCTTTTCTTCGTCTAGGGCTAATATTGGGTCCATCTCAGTTGTCTCGGTAGATTCCTGTTCTACTATTGTCTCTAATATTATTACTTCCTTGGAACTTTCTGGAAGAGGTTCCCGCTGGTGCTCAACTGAGCTGACGTCCATGCTGGAGCTCTTTCTTTTCAGTACACCTTTATTGGCACCAAATGAACCATCTAAAGTAGATCTTCTTTTTTGATAATTTGTTGTTGACTAATCTGTTTGTTTACGTTCAAAAAGACTAATTGCATCATGAACGCTCATTCTTCGACGGTTGCTATTAGCCTTTCTAGGCGGTGTCGGTTGATCGAATTCTTCTTCACTATTTTGTTTACAGATTCGTCTATATTACATGATATTCTATCTCTGGAAGGGAAATGACTTAGACTTTTATTAGTTAGTCCAGTCCTCCTACGTGATCCTGATCTTCCAATTTGGATCCTACGCATTGGAGATGATGATCTTCTTGGTGTGGCTGGCCAAATTTGAGGTCTACTCCTTTCTACAGATGATTGATAATCATCCTCTTCACTTGATTAAGATGATTCTTCACTTTCTGCTAAGATTTGTCGCTCAACTTGTGTAGCTTTCGTTGGGGAGACACCATATTTTACAGGTCTATCTAAGTTAGATAGTCTGGATATTAAAATATTGTGTTTAGTAGAGTTGATTTTGTGATCTGGTAAATCAAAAATCTGATCTAATGATTGATCAAGTTTTAACTTGTGCATAATATCTCTCATATCTAATGCTCAAAAAGGTGAATATCCTTTCTAAATCAGCAACCTCCTTTGAGGAGTATGTCATACTAGTGATGCGATTAATGCATCTACCGGTGGAGTCTATCATTCACCATTAGATTTTTTCATTCCGGATACCTGATTCTTCTCCTCTGAGAGATCATAGTGATTGGTTGCAGGATCGCGAATGAACCTGATGTTTATCATCTTGTTCATTGAACAATCCTCATGAATATGATTATTCCTTTGGTAAATGGTTAAGAATTTCTCACACAAGCAAAAGAGTTCTCAACTCAAAATGAAAATGTAACAATTCTTCAAACATCAATTGGCTGATTACTTAGGAGTAGAGACTATATGTAAAGACAATCATATATGGCATAGCGTCGTAAGTCATTTCTTAATACGTAACCAAACACCAAACTCTTAAAACGAATCTCTGGTTTTCTTTTCTTTAGTTTCTTTGAGAAAAAAACTAAAGTGGCGACTCTAAAGTGACTTAAATCGATACATTCGTGAGTGGATCAATTTAAAACATGTACGAGTCAATTCAAAAGGCATATGCTAGAGAAATCTAGTTTTGGTTCCACATCCTATTCCACTTTTTTGGAATACAGAGGAAGGTAAGTCAATTGATTCTTTAACATAACTTGCCTCAACACATCAAAAACATTGTCTCCTACCGTAGGAGCACGTGAGGAAGGTAAGGCATGGGGTCGATAATTTTCGGATCGCACAAACCGCTCTTAACGACGAAATAATTTTTAGGGGAAACGAACGGGAAAAAACATTATTTTTAAATATATATTATTTTTAAATTTAAATTATTTATTAATATTTAAAATTAAATTAATAAATATATATATATAACATTATATCTATATATAATATTAATTATTAAATAATATATTATAAATATTAAAAATAAATAAGTTTGGCGTATAAACTGTATCAAACATATCCATGTTTAACGTTTAAATAAGCTAGAATGATATCAAACGTACCTAAAAATAAGCTAAGATCATATTAAACGTACTTAAGAATAAACTGGATAAACTGAGAATAAGTTGAATCAAACTAACTCATTATATAACCCAAAAAAAATCACATGACTCTCCTTTTCACACATCACATCACTTCCTTTATTAATTAAAATATTAAAATATCTTATCTTTTAAATTATTGTTTTATATTAATACTCTTTAAATCGGTTTTATCAAAAAAAAAAAAAAAAAAAAAACAAACAAACATACCTTCTTAAAATCGTCGATCATCACTACTTTTTAAATAACTGTATTTAAAAAAAAATCTATCCGAACAAGACCTAAGAACAGTTGTGATGACTTATTTCAATTAGAACATTCTATATGGAACTGAAAAAATATATTTTTTAATCATTATTAAAAGCAAGCCAACGTTGTTTTTAAGAAAGAGAACATCATTAAAAGCTAAGTCAAGTCAAATATCATGTCATGAATTAATAACTGATTACAACGCTAACAAAGATGCATGCACCAATGCCTATATATATAATTTTAATTATTATTATTATTATTAAAAAATTAATTTAGAAAACTAACACTTCACCACCTATGGTCAAATAAATAATGAGAATCAATCCGATTACATTTTATCTCTTAAGTAACGATTCTTTCACGAGTCACCTTAACGAGTTTCATCTCCTATTTAATATGTATTTAAATACAAATATTCTCATTTAAATATTTGTGACAGTTTAACTTATTTTAAAAAAAAATATATTGCTTAATTTTAAAATCTATAAACAAGATTTTAATATGCATTAATATGGGAGGATTGTGTTATATTATGTTAATCATAATACAAAATTATTATATTAAATCATTATAATCTAAAATATACATAATAAAAAAATGTAAGCAATTTATTTTTTGGCTTAAGGTATATATCCCAAATCTTAGGACCGCTATTGGAGCTGATTAAAGCGGTTCATGGTTATTCGGGAGTTCCTAAGTTCAGCTCGATAGTTTCCTCACTAATAGATGCGTTGTGTATCTCTTCCTCTCGTTGCAACCCTTCCCGCAATTCGAACATGATTTGATATTGTCGCAAAATACATAAAAATTGAAAAATCCAAAATCCAAAACTTCTTTAACTCTTGCTCTTAGCCATATGAGACCGATTCTGCACCAATGAATCATTTTTTGAGTGATAGAAGACCCCACCTAAAAGTTGGTAATAACATTATTGATTCATAGTTTAGCTTCCAATTTACTTTTTTGCCGACTATAAATAATTCATGCTACTATCTATATTTTGATACCATATATTGTTCCAAAAGTATTTGATAATAATAATTTATTGTGTAAGCACATGTTCATTTCAAGTGTTTTAGAAATTTTAATTTATGTCAATCTTAAGAAAATAACCATTTTTTTTTTAAATTAAACATTTATTTATCAACCAATACGGCATTTATCACGTTTGAGATGGGGAGTACTTCTCTTTTTAGCTACTCTAATTTCCTAATATAAATGAAAATAAATTGTAATGCATATTAACAATTTGAATTATTTTAAATGTTAGTACAATATTCAATTATTTCATTATTTATGTTAGAGATATATAATTAATGCGGTGAAAAGTGAAGAAAAATTGGGGAGGAAATGAGAAAGTAAATGATGTGTCATTAGCTTATTGCCGAAAAAATGAAAAAATATAAGAAAAGAGAGAAATATTTTTAATTTTTCAGCCAATAGATTGTCACGCATTCCCTCTTCTCAATTTTCTCTATCATTTCTCTAAAATATATATATAAAATGACACAGGTTATGATATTAATCGTCATAATTATAATTCAAACAATAAAAATAATTTTAAAATAATGTAACTCTCATTAAAGACCCACAAAGGAGATCATAAGTGGTTTGGTCCTCTTTGTTCATATCATCTTAAATTAATTTTTTTTTTTTTACTTTTTCAATTTAATATTTTCAATAATTTTAACTTGCTAATAATTAAGATTTTGAATTTAAACAAATACTCTTCAGAAAAAAAAACTTGCACGTACTTAGTTTTAAAATACGCGGTCGAATCGGTGATTTAACCGATCTGACCGCGAACCGGTTAGATGAACGGTCTGACTTCTAGCTTCAATACAGTTACTTTTCGAACCGGTTAAAATCTGATATGACCGGACGGTTCAACTGAAAATCCGAACCGAAATTTTCCAGTTCGAAAGATTATCTCCAACATTATACGTTTCTCTTTCTCTCCCCTGATGATTATGATCGTTTGCAGCTCCAATCTAGTTGGTTCCAAACAAGGCGGTCATTCTCCCCCGATGAATGTGGTCGTTTGCAGCTCCAGTTCGGTTGGTTCCCCTGTAAAGAAGAATCAATTTCTCACTCGTGAATTAGTGAAAGAAAAAAGTGAAAGAAATATCACATATAAAAAATAGAGAAATGATTGGAGAGGGAATTTGGGAGAGAGAATGTCGTGGCGCAATTTGATTGGCTGAAAAAATAACAAAATTTTTCTATCTTCTCTCTCCTCACCTTTATCCTTTTTCAAACTAGTGATATAGTAACACAGAGACGGATCTAGAAAATTATATTGGGGTGGGCTTGAAAATGAATTTAGAATAGACTAAAAAACATAACTGGAAAATTATGGTTAAACGTAAATTTGACTATTTTACTATGAATTAAAGAATCAAAATGAGAATAGACAGTATTCATCAACCTCATCAGTTCATTCTCTTTCATTGCAAGAGAAAATGAAGAGGAATGATAAGAGAAAGATGAAGACAATCTGTTAATACAATAGATTGATATGAAAATAAATATCATGATTATGAAAATTAGGATTTGATACCGTTTATAATTTTTGTTTGTAATATATGTTTGTATGTTTGATTGCTATTAATCAAGTTTTTTATGGTCGTTTGATTGTTATTCTTTAATCATAACTAGAATTTGTCTAACTTTGATTACTGACCCTCGCACTTTTAGGATTTTAATGGTATGGTTTTAACCGTTTTAAAAAAAAATCAAATATTAAAATAAAATAAAATTAGGGGTCATATCTTATAATATATATATATTTGGAGTGAGTTCCTTAACATAAATCCGGCATGTGGTTAATTATTAAAAAATATTATTTATTAAAAAATATTATTTATTAAAAAATATTATTTATTAAAAAATATTATTTATTAAAAAATATTATTTGAATATAAACAAAATAATAATAATAACTTGCAAACAAAAAAACTCATAAATTGTAAAGACATTTGTGGAAACCTATCAAACAAACTTTAACAAATATGTATATAAAAAAAACTAAAGTACATGCGGTGATGGAAGACAGTAAATACATTTTAACTTACTTCTCTCCTATCATAATCCAAAAAAGGGGTGGGATTAAACCCACCTCAGCTTGAAATGTATTCGTCCCTAATAACACATCATTCTTTTCCTTATTCTTTCTTCTATCCCTTCTTAAAAAAATATTAATAATAAATAATAGGAAGAGAAAATAAAAATAATAAATAGAGAAAATATATTAGTTGAATTAAAATAAAATTATCAATCACATATTTGTACAAATTGAATAACTCTTTTTTTTTCTTTGTCATTTTTACCTATAGTTTGGTCAGAATCAAACAATTAATGAAAAAAAAAAAGGCCTTTGAGTAGAAGGAAGGGTAAATACATACCAAATAAAAATTGTTGACCGGTAGAATTGTTTGGACCGAAATTAGTCAAAATTGGAGTTTATGTCCACGATTTTTTTAAGATAAAATATTAAATTGAGTTCTAAGTTTTTTATATAAAATATTTAAATTAACCAAACTTAAAAATTCTCGATAAATTAGCTTAAATTTTATAAAGATACTCATAAGGCCGAATGTTTTACTGTATATGCAAATTTAGCCTTTATTAATGGTGTTAGAATAGTTATAAAAAAAATTCATTTTGGGGGCTTAATATTTTTAGAAATATTCAAAGTTTGACTCAAAGTGTTTTTTTATCGAAAATAACTCAATATTTTACAAGAATAAAATCAATGCATTGACCTAATTTTTTTTTTATAATTTGTCATTATTAGTATTTTTATTAACACTCATTTAGTTAAATAGTCAAATAATTAATATATATTTTTCAATTGAAATGTTGTTATTATTTTGCCAGTTATTTATATTATTCTATAGTTATTATTAAAGATAGTTGGTAATTTTCTTATTAAATATTGTTTTAATTCTTGGATTACTTTTCTTAAAATGTCTTAGGTTTAATTTTGTTATATGGAATATAAAAGATATCTAATTTTAAATATTGGTTTATTTTTTATTTAATTATTTATTTTATTTAAAAAATTATAATGTTTTTCAAAAAGTTTAACTAAACACATTCAAATTTAGTTTTTCAATTGATTTCTTTATTTATTTTATATTAAATTCATTTAGTTTAAAAAGACGAGTATATATAGTATTTTTGTAACTTTTTTATTATAATTTTTTAATATTTTCTGTTTTTATTATTATGAACAGTATTTTTAGAACTTATTTTTGTAATAATAATCTAACATATTAATTATTGGTTTGTTATTTAACAATAATAATACAATATTTTTAAAAAAAAAAATTAATAACTACATAGAAGTAAACTAACATAGTTATCATCTCTTCTAACCTCGTAACAACAAGACGTGAATATCATCAGCTTCTCTGAGGTCTTGGATTCGAGCACGACAGACGGCAAGTTATGCGTCTAGTTAAATGATTAAGTGTGTTTTAGGGCTATATATTTAACCCGCGGGGATTAGTCGCACTTCAAAGGAGAAACGAAATACAACGTTCTCACAAAATAAAATTAGTTAAATATAGTATTAAGTAGATAAATTTTAATGTTTAACCATATATATATATATATATATATATATATATCTTTTTTTTTGAATTAATTTATATTAAATTCAAATATAAGTTAAATATAAAAAAATAATATGGATATTTCACAGACTCAAATGATCATCTTGACAAACATTATCAACTTTGGGTCATTTTTCTAATTAGACTAGGTCATTTGTTCAATTTTTCCATTAAAAGCTATGTATTTTCAATACTTACCATGAATAATAGAAATTTATATTTAAAATTACAATTTTATCCTACACTTTTTTATGATCCAAAACAATTTTATTAGTAATTTAAAATAAATTATATGAAAATTCATCCAAAATTTTAAAATGCATAGATATCTCAAAACAATTTTATAATAACTCAGTCCAAGAAAATATACATAATAATAAATAAAAATTTTAGTTTAATATATTATCATTTTATATAAATAATTATATGACTAATTTTAATATCTTAGTATTATTATTTACTAATTATTTTAAATATAAATTTCTATTATTCATGGTAAGTATTTCTCCTGTAATGTTCCTCACAATTTTTTAATGTTTCTCGCAATTTTTATAATGTTCCTTACAAATTTTATAATGTCCTTCACGATTTTTATAATGTTCCTCACGATTTTTTATAATGTTTGTCAAGATTTTTTTTTAAGTGAACAAACCAACTATTTATAGTCTTTAGATAGTTGATCTAAAGGAGTTATGAAATCTGAAATGACAAAAGATTGGGAGAAAAATTGATTAACCTTAAGCAACCAACATAACCAAGCACCTAAAGGGTCATGCATAAGAAATTTCCACTAGCCCATAAAACATGATTGGAGAAAAACTAAAACTCCAAATAAGATTATATGGTTTCTTGAAAGAAGCTACGACATATGAGAAATGAATTTCCTTGGGTTTAAACTTATCACCACACGTGGATCTTCTTCCATTGCTATCAACACCACTATCACCAACCAAATACATTATTAATACTTTTCCTTTGTCTTGAGTAGGAGGATGAGTGAAAACACTTATTAATATTCACATGCTTCTCGAGTCATCTCCTCCAGAGTCTTGTCTTTCCTTTCCCGATCCAAGTCAAGCTACATGGATGAAGAAATAGGCAAAATGTGACTGACTGATCAATCGACTCTACCTGCGTTAAATTTATACACATTTCGTGTTTTTTAAGAACGATGCCCGCAAACATACTTAATCAATTAACCAGGCGCAGAACTTGCCGCCTGACGGGCTCGAACCCAAGACCTCATGGAGGCCTGGGGGATATCCACCTCTTGTTGCCACTAGGCTAGAAGAGGGGATTACTTTTCCTTTGTCTTGAGTAGGAGGATGAGTGAAAACACTTATTAATATTCACATGCTTCTCGAGTCATCTCCTCTAGAGTCTTGTCTTTCCTTTCCCGATCCAAGTCAAGCTACATGGATGAAGAAACATGCAAAATGTGACTGACTGATCAATCGACTCTACCTGCATTAAATTTATACATATTCGTGTTTTTTTAGAACGCTGGGTTCCGCTGCTCCTATGGAGTGCGACTAATCCCTGCGGGTTAAGTACATAGTCCACAAACATACTTAATCAATTAATCAAGCGCAGAACTTGCCGCCTGACGGGCTCGAACCCAGGACCTCATGGAGGCCTAGGGGATATCCACCTCTTGTTGTCATTAGGCTAGAAGAGGGGGATTACTTTTCCTTTGTCTTGAGTAGGAGGATGAGTGAAAACACTTATTAATATTCACATGCTTCTCGAGTCATCTCCTCCAGAGTCTTGTCTTTCCTTTCCTGATCCAAGTCAAGCTACATGGATGAAGAAACAGGTAGGGTTGTGCAAAAACATCAGAAAACCGGTAACCCAACCGAACCGATAGTTAACCGGTTTCATTTTAACGGTTTATTGGTTAACCGGTTCTAGCGATTCCGATTAATCGGTTTTTTACTAGTTAAACGGTTCGGTTTTCGGTTTCTTTATTTTTCTAACGGTTTAACCGGTAAACCGATACTAATTTAATTATATATTTTTATATTTTATAATTTGTATTAGTTATTTTATAAATAATTTTTATATAATAATTTTTAAAAAACATTATAATCTATATAAAATTTTACAAAAATAAATTAAAATAATGTCATTAAAATATGTAAAATTATTTTTATAACGATAACGTGGAATTATAAATTAACAAAATCAAAATAGTTAAGCAAATTAAAACTTGATGTCTTCAAAGTTCAACCTTCACTTTATTTAACTTTCTCTCAAACACGGAAACACCTAAAATCAAAGTTATAAATTATAATTTACCGATTTCACTTCTCATTCTATCGGTTGAGAAGGGAATTCAATCATATTCTACTTGGTTGGTCAAAGACTAATCGACATAATGAATTTGAATTTTCTCAAAAAACATATAAAAACCTAACAGAATAGCTATAAAATATATTATATTGTTATATTAAAATTATATATTATAACATATTCCTAAATATATCAATAAAAGATATTATTAAAATATAATATATTTATAACAATAATATAGTATATTATAATAGAGACAAAAAAGGATGAAGAATAGTATAATAGGAAAGTGAAAACAATAATTTTAAAAAAAAATATTTTATAAATTAATTACTTAATTTAAAAAAATTGAATTATCGGTTCTTGGTTAAACCCGGTTAACCGGCCAGAACCGACCAAAACCGGTAGAACTAGAACCGGTAAAACCGATACCATTAACGGCCGGTTAACCGATTTGTAAAATAAAAGCCAAAACCGGTATTAACTGGAACCGTTTAACTAGTTAACCGGTTAACCGGCCGGTTGAACACCCCTAGAAACAGGCAAAATGTGACTGACTGATCAATCGACTCTACCTGCGTTAAATTTATACATATTTCGTGTTACGCAACAAACTTTATAGTTCGCATCACAGGAAGAGAGAATGTGAAAGAGAGATTCATGGAGAATGCAAAAGAGAGATTAGAGGAGAATGTAACTGACTTTCCTTTCCATAATCTTTCTGCTGATGTTGAACGAGAATTGTTAGAGACCGTGGGGTTGGGAAAGAGGGACTAGGGTTTAGGGAGAGAGAAAATGAACGGAAAGAATGGGAGATTGAGAAGTTGGAGAGTCGGGGGCTGTTGGCGGCTGATGTTTAGGGTTTAGGTAAAGGGAGAAGATGAAAAGAAGGATTTGGGAGGGTTTCACAGTCCAAATTCCTAAAAAAAAACATTAAGGCACTATGGATATTTCACATGCCCAAAAGGTCATTTTAGCAAACATTATCAAGCGTGAGTCATTTTTCTAATGTAACTCATTATCAGGATCATTTGATTAAATTTCCCATCCAATGCTTAACTGATCTTTTGAATATTGCTTAAAGCATATGTCACAAACTATCCAAACATGTACTATGGATTTTCAGATCCCAAACTTCATGTTCTTACGTTGTCAACCAATCAAAATGTTTCTGAATATTTTATTATTAAAACTGAGTTGGATATAAAAAATATCAAAAACCCATGATTGACCCGTTACTTTCCTCGTTCCGTCATTCTCCGTTCCATTAGTATCCCAAATTAACATTTCTCGTTCGGTCACTTCATCTGTTATAATTGCTTCACATCATCAGTTCTCATCTCTTCCAATTTCACCACTTTACTATAATTCCTGATTTCTCTCTAGACCATTCACAATTTCTTTGCCGAAAATAATCTTAGTAGATTGCCGAAACTTCATGAATCTTTACCTGAAACAAACTTCGTTGCTCTAAAAATGGTTCGCTTGATGTTTTTGAGAACTAATAAGGTTCTATTTTTTCGTTTGAAATATTATGCTTTGTTTGAAGAACTAACAAAGTTATATTTTTTTTAATATTCAGGAAACAAACAACGATGTCAACGATAATGATGTGAGGTAATGTATTTCATTAATCGTGTAAAACGTCATTCACATTACAGGAGCTATCGTGTAAAGCGTGATTGTGTTGGTGATCCTTTCTCGAGTCTATGTTCGTCCCCTTCTTAGTAGTAAAGAAGAAGAAATAATCGAATCTAGAGTTATTTTTCATTTTTTCAATAAAAAGTTACTTGATTTGATATTTCATATGGATGACCTTTTATAGGAATTCTCCCATGATTTGTATGAATTTCTCACTTTTTCGGCATTATAGGTAGATTGTCCATTTTTATTTGAAAGAACCTTTTTCGGCGTTGCTTACCAACCATCGACTAAGGTTAATTTTAATTGCCGCTCAGAATCTTTGGTGGAGATTCTTCCGACACCGTTTCATTGCTTTATTCGGCTTGTTCTACTACAATAATCATCGTTCAAGAACTCAAATGAGTTTGTCTTTGAAAAAATTATCAACAAACCACGTAATCGTAGGATCATTTCTAGGGAGAGTTTTATTTTCGTAAATTATTTATTAAATTTAATATCTAGATTATCAATTATTTAATTTTGATTTTATAGACGTTATCTTATATTATTATTAATTAATTAATCATATATAACTCTTTTTTGAGAATTAATTCTTTATAAAAAAAATTGTATATTAATAATAATTTTCTATTAATAATTTATAAAAAAATTATTTTTATAGTTTTAACTTCTAATAAGTTGTTATGAGGACATGAGATTCTCATATCTTAATGATTAACTAGACTTTCTCAAGGCCCTTGTCTAGGTGAGAGGAATTAGGCGATTTTTTAAGATCATCCCCTCAATGGTACTAATTAATTAAAGAGAAATAATTTAGACAACGAAAATAAGACCACGAATCTACGTAGTCTGTCATACCACAAGTGCAGAAGAGAGAAAAAAATATATATTAATTACATTTTTTTTTTAAAAATGACCATATTCGTGAAATTTTTGTCCAGAACATAGTCATATTTGCGATATTTTTGTCCCAAACATGGTCATGTACAGGAGAGAAAAAAAATTAATTAAATTATTTTTTTGGAAAATGACCATGTTTAGGAGATTTTTGTCCCGAACATGCCCATGTGTAGTAGAGAAAAAAATTATTTATTTATTTTTCGGGAAAATGGCAATGTTTGGAAGATTTTTTTTTATTTCTCTCCCCTACACAGGTGGTAGGTCACGTCAGAATCATGCTCTTGTTTTTCTTTCCAACTTCGTTATCCTTATCACGACTCTTAATATTAGGGGTGTTCAATATTTGGTCTAAACCGAATATCCGACCGAATTTGAATTCACCGAATTCGAATTATATTTTCAGTTTTCGAATCGAATTCTAAACCGATTCGAATTCAAATACGGTTTTCGGTTTGGTTTTTAAATTTAGGTTTCAACTCGAACCCAAACCAAAAACCAAATTCATTTTTTATTATATATTATTTAAATATTATATATTAAATTATCATGGACCTCCTACTAGATCTTTACATTATATCCATAATCTCTAATTCATTTTCCCCTTTCTCTAGCCGTCCACACTTCTCAACCGCCATATATTATCGTCGTCGACACTGTTTTACTTTCGTCGTTCAATTGTCGAATATATATTGACGTTGAGTCATTAAGCTTAGTTTGCATGATTTATATTTTTTTATATAATTTAAGTAGATAAGATCTTTTTAACAAATTATTATTTTGTTACCTCATTTTAAGAATTTTTTTATCTTATGAGTAGGTGATGTTCAATATTTGATCTAAACCGAATATTCGACCGAATTCGAACCGAATTCGAATTTACCGAATTCGAACAAACCGAATTCGAATTTATTCAAATCGGTTCAGTTTTCAAATTTTCTTAAAAAAAATAAAAATTCAAAGAACTCGAACCAAAAACTCGAATAACTCAAAAACCGAACCGATTAACACCCATACTTAATATAGATCAGAACCTATATTTGGCATTATATTTGTAACATAACTATTGAGATTTTCACATGATAATAGAATAATCATCTTTTAAAAGTGTAGAGACTAAATTGAAAGAAAATCTTTTGGATGAATGGTAGAGTTGAGTGTAAAGGAAAAGAAAGACCATAGAAAATATATAATATATATCTTCAAACAATAATGAATGAAAGAATCCTATAATAATAATAATATTAGGCTGCTAAATAGCACATGTATTCTATCTTTTGCGCCAAATACAGAGCTTTCTTTCGTCTTCTCCTCCCCCACTATCATTTCCCTATTGTCCACTTTCTGCGTTCATCTCTCTCTTCTCATCGTCAACAGTCTTCAATAGTAAGACTTCTTCCTCTGCATCTTTCTCTCTTTCTGTGCCTCCTCAGATACTCTCGAGACTGGAGACCGGAGGATCTCATTTACTCCACCTTCAACCATGTTTTCATCAATCACTGAAGGTAATCTCTCTATACATAATACATCTCCAGTTTCTTCTAATTACCCATGTTTTCATTACGAATTACCTTTATACAGTTCCATTCACTCTAATTCTTTGGTCAAACCTCTTTATTATTCTTGAATTCAACATACTGCTTGTTAATTATTCCTTCAACTTCAGCTGTGAGGGATTTGGAAAAAGGATCAATGAATTCGCCAAGGAGTTTAAACTCACCATCGGAGCCTTCGCCTACACAGGCAACAGCTCCTGCACTTGTTTTATCGAATTCAGGCAAACGGATCGATCAAGCTGGGAAGAAGTATGTAAAACAGGTGACAGGTCGACACAATGATACGGACCTTCATTTGGCAGCTGGACGAGGAGATCTAGCTGCTGTGAAGCAAATACTTGATGATATTAACTCTCAGATGATGGGAACTCTTAGTGAGGAGGAATTTCATGCAGAGGTTTCAGAAATTAGGGCATCTGTTGTTAATGAAGTGAATGAATTGGGGGAAACTGCTCTTTTTACAGCTGCGGATAAAGGTCATATTGATGTTGTTAAGGAGTTGTTGAAGTATGCTAATAAGGATAGTGTATCGAAGAAGAATCGATCTGGATTCGATCCTTTACATATTGCTGCTAGTCAGGGCCATCATGGTAGTTATCTAAACCTCTTTAAGTTTATAGCAAGTATTCCTTTGCATATACATTGATATGTTCCTTTTATTTTGTTTGCTGACTAAGAACACACATTGAACTAAGTAAATCAATAAAAGCATGAGGAAAGTTCAATGGTTCCAGTCATGGTTGTATATACTACTTTCAGAGACTAATATGTCTTCACACACATTTCCATTTGACCTATGCATTGACTTGTAGCTATATGGATGTCAAAATTACATTTTTGTCTAAATTTCTTATGGTTCCTTGACACATCAGATTTTTGCATTTATCTTGGCTAATTTGAAATTATTTCGAAAAGTCCTACAAATCTTGTTTCTTGTCCAAATATCTTCCAAGAAAATTCTAGAATCAAACCCAACAGAGTAGCTCAAGTGGAAAGAGTCTTCCGAATAAAGTGAGGATCATGACAATGGGGTTATTTCATTGAAAGTTCTATCTATTAAAGCTATCTTATGCCTTGTTTGATATGGGGTTATTTGAATAATCAAGTGGTTATTTTCATTTGATGTAGGTTATAAAAAATCAGATTATATGAGTAAAAAGACATTAGGGTTATGATGATTTGAATGATATGATTGATTGATGAGTTGGTTATTGATTAGATAGTGGGTTATTTGAAAATAATCTCTACATCAAACAAAGGCTTAATCTTCAAATATGTTGTATCATGTCAAGGTTTCTGTTGATCGGTTTGAATGAATAAACCTAATTTTGATGTAAACTATGCAGCCATCGTCCAAGTACTACTGGACTATGATCCTGGACTAAGTAAAACTATTGGGCAATCAAACGCTACCCCCCTTATCACTGCGGCCACAAAAGGGCACACTGCTGTAGTTATTGAGCTGCTATCTAGGGATGGCAGTTTGCATGAAATATCGAGATCAAATGGGAAAAACGCAGTACATTTATCTGCTAGACAGGGGCATGCTGATATTGTGAGGGCATTACTGGAGAAAGATCCACAGCTAGCAAGACGAACAGACAAGAAGGGACAAACTGCTTTGCATATGGCTGTAAAGGGGGTTAATTGTGAGGTCGTGAAGTTGCTTCTCGATGCTGATGCTGCAATTGTGATGCTGCCAGATAAGTTTGGGAATACTGCTCTACATGTCGCCACAAGGAAGAAGAGAACACAGGTACATATAATAGGCTATTACTTACTTAAACAAACTTATAATGAATTTGTAAATCTCTAGTTTGTGTTTGTTTTAGGAGTTAGTGCAAAAACATAAAACAATTTGATCTTTGGGGTTATTTGCAAATAAACTGAATCTTGTTTGGTGAAAAAATGCGGTTTGTTTGACTGTCAGGACTTGTTTGATCTGCGGTTATTTGAATAACAACCTCGTTATTTTGAGTTATTTGAACAAAAAACATTAGAAGATACTTTAGTTAATGATTTTAATATACAATGGTAGATTAGATAGTGAATTGTTTGTAAATAATTTCAAATATCCAACATCAATCGAGCCTTAATAATAATTAAAATGTTATTAAGAATTAGTAAGCTTGGTTTGTAAGTTATTTGAGATTAATTTGAAATAATTCACTATTCAATCAATTATCTACTCATCATTCAATAATTTGTAATTAGCATTTTCAGTCTTTTGTACTAATCCCATTTTTGAACCCGATTAAGAATAGGATCTCCATGCAAATAAATTTGTACATTTTTATGGAAATGGTTTGAATTTGTTCTTCTTCTTGCAGATAGTGAGTGAGTTGCTACGCCTACCCGACATAAACGTGAACGCTCTAACACGAGATCACAAAACAGCACTAGACATCGCGGAACAACTTCCCCTGTCGGAAGAATCATCTGAAATCAAGGATAGCCTTTACCGATACGGAGCGGTGAGAGCCAACGAGTTAAACCAACCAAGAGACGAGTTAAGAAACACAGTCTCCCAAATAAAGAAAGACGTTCACACCCAGCTCGAACAAACGAAACGCACAAACAAGAACGTCCACGGAATCGCGAAAGAACTCCGAAAGCTCCACCGCGAAGGAATCAACAATGCCACCAACTCCGTAACCGTCGTCGCCGTCCTCTTCGCCACCGTGGCCTTCGCCGCCATATTCACAGTTCCCGGAGGGGATTACGACAACGGAGCTGCTGTCGTGGCGAACACGGCCTCGTTTAAGATATTCTTCATATTTAACGCGGTGGCATTGTTCACTTCGTTGGCGGTTGTGGTGGTACAAATTACGCTCGTGAGGGGGGAGACTAAGGCGGAGAGAAGGGTGGTGGTTGTTATTAATAAGCTTATGTGGCTGGCTTCGGTTTGTACTTCGGTCGCGTTTATGGCTTCGTCGTATATTGTGGTGGGGCGGCAGCATGAATGGGCTGCGGCTTTGGTTACGGGAGTTGGGGGGTTTATTATGGCGGGAGTTTTGGGCACGATGACTTATTATGTGGTGAAATCGAAAAAGAGTCGGTCCATTAGAAAAAGGGAGAAGCAACGGAGCGGGTCGAATTCATGGCATCATTCGGAGTATTCTAATTCGGATGTTGATCCCATTTATGCGCTTTGATCTTCGTCGAGATCAATTGTAAATCGGGATTTGTATGAATGTTTTATTTGAAAGTTTATAAAGTAGGTGAAAATTGTTGGAACATTAATATATTTCAAAATATAATAAATTAAGATCATGTTATTTGACATTAATAAATGCAAGTTCTATGTTTTTTTATGCACTCATTCCAAAGCCACTATACAATTTTAAATATAATAGTTATTTTATTATTATTCTTTTAAAAATAATAATAATTTATTTAATCTCAATAATTAGTTAATTTATAAAATATTTATAATATATTATTTATTTATTTATTAAAAAAATTATATATATTAAGTTGAAGTTTTTAAAAAATACTTATTTTATAAATATAAAATTAAATATAAAAATAATTAAAAAAAATGATAATATAAAAAAAAGGTTATATTTTCAAAATTAGTTACATTAACTTATTTATTAATAAATAATATTTTTCTTTCTTATAATTTATACATATAATTAGTTTTAAAATTTATTTAAATTAGAGTTAATAAAAGCCTAAAATATTTTATTTTCCTAAATTGTAAAAAATTATTTAGTTTTAGAGTCTACTCTAATTAGAGTTAAATAGATATTTAATAGCTTTTTTACAAATATTTTAATGTTGTATTGTAATTTATTATTATTATTTAGTTTATTTAATAAATTTTAAATAAGATAAAAATTTATTGACTTTTTTTATTTAAATAGTTTTAAAAAAATGAATAATAAACTACATAATACTAAAAAAAACATATAAATTAGTTTAGTTGAAATTTAAAATTTCACATTGTTAAAGTTATAATAAACAAATGTAAGGTTTTAAACTTATTATTCATATTTATAAATAAATATATAAAATGTTTATATAATTAATTTAACTAAATAATCTCAACTAATATATATATATATATATATATATATATATATATATATATATATATATATATATATATATATATATATATATATATATATATTATATTAATATTAATTTGTTTTTTTTTAAAATTTAATATATTAAATTATATAATTTAATATATTAAATTTATTAACTAATATTAATATTGTTTAAGTCATGATTTAATTTTATCATATATTCTAAATAATAATATATTATTAAAATAATTAATTGTTTTAAATAGAATAAATTATATATATAGTAGAATTTTTTTATTTTTAATTATAAAGTATAATATTTTAAAATATTTTATTTTAAATTACTATTATATATATATATATATAAATTATTAATCTTATTAATAAATTTATTATTTTTTTTAAAATTTGAATTATGATAAAATATTAAATATATTTTAAAAAATAATAAAGTAAATATCAAATAATTTAAAATATTAAACATTTATTTAATATAAATCTATTTATATTTTTAAATTAAAATTTAGTAAAAATAAAAATATCTAATTTATATATATGAATTCTCTATCTTTTATATATATAATAAATTATAAATTAATTATATAATATACAAATTAAAAAAAATATATATTTTATTTTTATTATTTTTAATTAATATTAAATATATTAAATTATATTTATGTAATTATATAATTTTATATATTAAATATATATTAATTAATATATAAGATATAATTATATTATATTTTATATTAATTTTAAATATTATCGAATGAACTTAAATATTTAAATTATTTATAATTTTCTGATCAAAATTAATTATGAATAGAATGATTAATTAGGGCTTTTAATTCACACTTTATTTAAATAAATAAATAAAATAAATTAACATATTAACTGTGTAAATTAAAGATGGAATTTTTGTCCTATTTGATTGTTTATTTTAAAAAATATATTATTTCAACTTAATTATTAATTATAATATAAAATATTTATTTAATATGATTTTAATTAGGTTATTATAATTTTATTAGTAATTTGAAATTTTTAATTTTAAATAATTCAATAAATTATGTTGACTAAATTTTAAAATTAAAAATAATAGACTGTTTTAGTTAAATATTAAAGTTAGTCATGTAATTATTTATATAATATGATAATATATTATATTAACTTTTGAATTTATTTTATACATCTTAATATTTTATGTTTAATTATTTTTATTATCTTATTTAAAAACATTATTTTAACTTAATTATAAATTATAATATATATATACTTATTAATTTATATAACATGATATTTAGAATAAAATAATTAGACGAAATAATTTTTTATTTGAAATGTATAATATAAATATATATATATATATATTATAATTTTATTTTTTATTGTAACAATTTAATTTCAAATGATTCAATTAATTAATTATATATTAATAACAATAAAATATATGCCTAAAATATGAAAATAATACATCATTTTAAGTTAATATTAAAATTAGTAATATAATTATTTATATAAAATGATAATATATTACTCTAAATGTTTGAATTCATTATAATTATAATTATATATATATATATATATATATATATATATATTATATTATGTAATGAAATTTAAGTTATTATAAAAAATTTGAAATATTATATATATCTACGTATTTTGAAAAAAATTTGAAGGAAGTTAAAATAATTTATTTTAATTTACTAACACAACTGTATTATATTTTTAAATATAAATTACTTTTTTTTCAGTAAAATTTAATTGGAAATTATTTACTAAGGATAAAATCTTTTATTATAGTAAATTTTAAAATTGTAAAAATTTAATTAGTTTTCAAGTTTATCTTAAATTTAGATTAATAAAAGCACTAAAATATTTTATTTTCTTAAATTGTAAAAAATTATTTAGTTTTAGAGTTTACTCTAATTACTAATTAGAGTTAAATAGATATTTAATAACTTTTTTATAAATATTTTAATGTTGTATTGTAATTTATTATTATTATTTAGTTTATTTAATAAATTTTAAATAAGATAAAAATTTATTAACTTTTTTTTTTATTTAGATAGTTTAAAAAAAATGTGGTTGAAATTTATTAAAGTTATAATAAACAAAAGTAAAGTTGTTAACTTATTATACAGATTTATAAATAAATATATAAAGATTTATAAATAAATATATAAAATGTGTATAAAATTAATTTAACTAAATAACCTCAACTAATATATATACATTTATTGACAATGTTATTTTATTAGTGATATTAAATTTTTATTTATTTTTATAAAATCTAAATATATATAAGTTGAATATATTTAAAATTATAAAATAAAATTTGTATAACAAACGATAAAAAAAAATATAGGTTAAAATAATATGTATGAAAATCTCTCAATTTTATAGGCGGTGTAAATATATTTGTTTTTACTACAAAAAAATATAATAAATTTTATTATTTATATTTTATTAACTATATAAAAATCAAATTATAAATATTTTTCAAAATAATATAAACGAATATAAAATATTATAAAAGTTATCAAATTGTAACAACACCACATTTTCGCACGAGAGATCGCACATAGCTTATTCAACTACTCTAATCCACCATACATGTTTAACACCATTATATATATATATATATTTAAAATGATTAATTTTATTAAAATATTAAATTTATATAATAAAAATAATGAATAATTTATTAATTAATTATTATATTAAACATTTATTTAATATAAGTTTATTGATAATATCATTTATTTTGTTAAATATAAATAAAATTACGTAAAAAAAAAAAAAAAAAAAAAAAAAGTAAAATATCTAATTTATAAAAATATTTATTTTTATTTAAATTATAAATTAATTGTTTAATATAAAAATTAAAAAAATATAAATATATTAATATATTATATTAATATTAATTTGTTTTTTTTAAATTTTATATATTAAATTATATAATTTAATATATTAAATTTATTAACTAGTATTAATATTGTTTAAGTCATCATTTAATTTTATCATATATTCTAAATAATAAAATATTATTAATATAATTAATTATTTTAAATAGAATAAATTATATATATAGTAGAATTGTTTTAGTTTTAATTATAAAGTATAATAATTTAAAATATTTTATTTTAAATTACTATTATATATATATATATATATATATATATATATATATATATATATATATATATATATATATATATATATATATATATAAATTATTAATCTTATTAATAAATTTATTATTTTTTTTTTAAATTTAAATTATGATAAAATATTAAATATATTTTAAAAAATAATAAAGTAACTTATCAAATAATTTAAAATATTAAACATTTATTTGATATAAATATATTTATATTTTTAAATTAAAATTTAGTAAAAATAAAAATATCTAATTTATATATATGAATTCTCTATCTTTTATATATATAATAAATTTTAAATTAAAAAAAAAATTTATTTTTATTTTTATTATTTTTATTTAATATTTAATATATTAAATTATATGTATGTAATTATATAATTTTATATATTAAATATATATTAATTAATATATAAGATATAATTATATTTTATATTAATTTTAAATATAATCGAATGAAATTAAATATTTAAATTATTTATAATTTTCTGATCAAAATTAATTTGAATAGAATGATTAATTAGGGCTTTTAATTCACACTTTATTTAAATAAATAAAATAAGTTAACATATTAACTGTATAAATTAAACATGGAATTTTTGTCTATTTGATTATTTATTTTAAAAAATATATTATTTTAACTTAATTATTAATTATAATATATTTTAAAAAATATATTATTTTAACTTAATTATTAATTATAATATAAAATAGTTCTTTGATATGATTTTAATCTTAAGCTTATATTATTAATATTGTTAGGTTATTATAGTTTTATTAGTAATTTGAAATTTTTAATTTTAAATAATTCAATTAGTTAATTATATATTATTACAAATAAATTATGTTGACTAAATTTTAAAAATAATACTGTTTTAGTTAAGTATTAAAGTTAGTCATGTAATTATTTATATAATATGATAATATATTATATTAATTTTTGAATTTATTTTATACATCTTAATATTTTATGTTTAATTATTTTTATTATCTTATTTAAAAACATTATTTTAACTTAATTATAAATTATAATATATATAATACTTATTAATTTATATAACATGATATTTAGAATAAAATAATTAGACGAAATAATTTTTTTTATTGAAATGTATAATATAAATATATATATTATAATTTTATTTTTTATTGTAACAATTTAATTTCAAATGATTCAATTAATTAATTATATATTACTAATAATAAATTATATGCCTATGAAAATAATACATTATTTTAAGTTAATATTAAAATTAGTAATATAATTATTTATATAAAATGATAATATATTCTAAATGTTTGAATTCATTATAATTATATATATATATATATATATATATATATATATATATATATATATATATATATATATATATATATATATATATATATATATATATATATATATATATATATATATTGTAATGAAATTTAAGTTATTATAAAAAATTTGAGATATTACATAGATATATATTTTGAAAATTTGGAAGGAAAACGCAATTGTATTATATCATAAAAAAATGTATAGGATAATTGTATTTTTAAATATAAATTACTATTATTAATTGTAAGTATTGGAAATACATAGCTTTCAATGGCCAGTTGATATTTTGAAGATTGCTAGAGCATGTTCCATAGACTAGGAGAGATCAAAGGATTGTATTAATTAATCTACAAACTATCCAAACTTGGGATGCGGATCTTATTTTACTGGACAGGGTATTCTCCTATTTTGGACCAACCATAATTCAACTTTATTATTTTAATATTAAATCAAGCAACGGGTTGGAGAGAAGAGAGATATCCGGACCCGAATTTATTTCCGGGTTTATCAGAAGCGTAATGTAAAATTGAATGATGTGAGGCGCTATTCAGTGAAGTTTGCTTCGCTTCCCTTCGTTTTATAAATTTATATGCCTTTAAGAAATTTCATGAAAACCACTAACACATTAATGTAAAGACTTTTAAGCGTTCAGGTTAAAACATTTATTCTTAGCGCTATCCAGTGAACATTGTTTCACTATGTATTTTCAACGCTTATATGAGTGTAACATGTTGGGGAAAAATTGACAAAAATCAAAAAAAGAAACGTATAAAGGAACACACTACAAAATTTGATAACGAAGTTCGGCCAAATGTTACATATGTCTCCGAGCACTAAGACTATCAATTAATAAAGAATAAAGATATAAGTATTGGGTACAATAAACCAAAGGAGGGAGAATTTCTTTTATAGACTAAGAAACTCCCCCACTCTCATCATCTTCCGATATGGGATTTTATTCTAATTGTGAAGAGAGTTTCTTTTATATACTAAGAAACATTTTCACTCCCATCATCTTTCGATGTGGGATCTAATTGTGTCAAAAACAACAAATCTCCACATTTGCACAATATCAATACAAATCTTCATTATTAAAAAATAGTTCTTAAGTGTTTTCAATTGGCGCTCTTCAGCGCCGACTCAAACACGAAAGATGTTTACCAAATATAAACAATGTTTAGATTTGGTTTTCCCATGTCTTTCATCTCTAACTCTTTACTCAATTGAGCCTTCAATTTGTCAATTTCATATTGACTCTTTGATGCTATCAACATATCATCAACGTACAAGATTAGATATAAGACTCATCTTGCAGTTTTCGCAGATACACACATGAATTGAATCTGCTTCTTGTGTACTTGTGCTCCATCATAAACTTGTCAAGTTGATTGTACCATTGTCTCGGCGATTGCTTTAACCCGTAAAATGATTTGTTCAACTTATAAACCCAATTTTCTTTATCAACAACTTTGAAACCATCTGATTGATAAATGTAGATTTCCTCGTTTAAATGACCGTGCATGTCTGCGATCTTCACATCTAGTTGAGCTAGCTCCAATTCATTTATGCTACCAAAACCAACAAAATTTTAATGGAAGAGTGTTTAACAATAGGAGAAAGTACCTCATTATAATCAACTCCTTCCTTCTAAGCGTAGTCTTTAGCTACCAATTTTGCCTTGTAGCGAACATCAATTTTTTTTTCGGGAAATCCTTCTTTCTTAGCAAATATCCATTTATAAATAATAGCCTCTTCCCTTTGGTAGATGCATCAACCTGCATGTCTAATTCTTCTGAAGAGATTGCATCTCATCTTCCATAACAAATTTTCTTTTTCCTCATTTGACTCTTCGTCTGTCGTCAGAAAGTCACTTATCGTTGGGCTTATCTTTATCTTCTCAAACTCCACATGTTACGGAGTACAATTAATTTTGTTTGGTGTTACCTTATTCAACATTGAAAAATCGTCAAAAGTAGAATCTCTAATGATAATGGTTTTCTTTCCATCTAAACACTAGAGGCGATATCCTTTAACTCCAGTTGTAAGTCCCATAAATAAGTTTTCTTTCCTCGTGAATCTAACTTTGATTCAACTATATGATAATATATAGTATAACCAAAATATGCAAAGAATCGTAATTAGTTGCAGGTTTTCCAGACCATACCTCTAATGGAGTCTTGCCACCAAGTGTAGATGATGGTAGGCGATTTATCAAATGTTGAGTGTATGACACAACTTCTGCCCAAAATTTTCTATCTAACCCAACATTAGACAACATACATAGAACTTTCTCCACCAATGTTATGTTCATACGTTCCGATACTCCATTCTATTGTGGTGTTTTTCTAACTATGAAGTGTCGAACAATGCCACAATTTTGGCATAACTTCTGGAATGAATCATTATTGTATTCTCCACTGTTATCAGTCCGGAGAATTTTGATTTTACTTCCTATCTTATTTTCAGCTTGAGTTGTCCATTTAAGAAAAATCTCAAACACTTCATCTTTGTTCTTCATCGTAAACACCCATACTCTTTTGGAAAAATCATAAACAAAAATAACGAAGTAAAGTATACCTCCAAGAAATGGGGTCTTAGTAGGTCCCCAGACATCTTAGTGTATATAGTCCAAAATACCCTTAGTGTTATGGATAATAGTACCAAATTTTACTCGCATTTGTTTTCCCATAATACAATGTTCACAAAAATCTAATTTATAAACTTTTGTACCTTTCAACAATTCTTGTTTGACAAGAGTTTGCATATATTTCTCACCAGCATGTCCCAATCGCATATGTCATATCTTTGTTGCCTTTGATTCCTTACTACTGTTGGAAGTTGATACAGCTGTGGCTATCCTATTAATTGTACTACCTTTATAATAATACAAATTATTATTTTTCCTGATAACTTTCAACATCACTAGCACTCTATAGATTACTTTAAGAATTTCATTTTCCATTCTCACATTTAGACCTTTTGACTTAAAGGCTCCCAAAGAACTGAAATTCTTTTTCATATTCGGTATGTACCGAACATCTTTGATAATTCTGGTGGACCCATCATCATTTCTCAGCTCGATTGAACCTATCCCTTTAATTTTACATGTATAAGCATCTCCAATTTAAACAACTCCACCATCTAGTTCTTTAAAATCAAAAAACCACTCTTGAATTGATGTCATATGATAAGTGCAGACTGAGTCCAATATCCATGCGTCGGGATGTGATGTTGTGTGTGACATTGACAAAGAGAATTTTGAATCTGCATCATCTCTGTTTTCTGCAACATTTGCATCTTCAGAATCTTTCTCTTTCTTTTTCAACTTTGGGCAGTTAATCTTCTAATGTCCTTTCTCACGATAGAAAACACATTCATCTTTGGCAACTCTACTTTTGGATCTTACTCCTCCCCTTTTTGATTTGTTTTGTTGACGGCTCCTAACCACCAATACTTCATCTGTTGTAGCTATTTTGTTTTTATTTTTGTCCTACTTTCTCAATTCATGACTATATTAAATAGAACTTACAGCATCAAGGTATACATTTCCCTTCCCATGAAGTAACGTTATTTCTAAATGTTAAAATTTATCAGGAAGGGACGATAACAACATAAAGGCCAAATCTTTATCTTCAAAATTTACATCAAGATTTAATAGATCTGCTACTAACTCATTAAACTTAGTGATGTGTTCATTCATGGTAGTACATGGATGGTAATCAAACCAAAACAATCGCTTTTTTATTATGAGCTTATTTTGACAACTCTTCTTCAGAAATTTGTCCTCCAATGCTTTCCATAGTTTATGTGCAGAAGTTTCGCTCTTCATGGCATACTTCTGCTCTCTAGACAATCACAATATAATTATTCCGCACGCCGACTGATTCATAATACTCCATTTTTTTTCTTCTATACCATATGTCTTTCCGACCTCAATAACAACATCTAAACCCTGCTGAAAAAGACAATCTAAAACCTTACATTGTCACATGCCGAAATGCCCAGTTCCATCAAATATTTCCACCACAAACTTCAAATTCGACATATGGTCCTCGTTCAGGATGATGAAGGAGTTGATGTCCCATTTGAAGACTCAGTCGCCATGCCAATGACGAACTTTCGACTTTGATACCACTTTTTGGGAAACAACTGACAAAACAAAAGAAGAAACGTAAGAAAGAACAAACTACATAATTTAATAACGGAATTCAGCCAATTTTGCATACGTCTTTGAACACTAAGGCTATCAATTAATAAGGAAGAATGATACAAGTATTGGGTACAATAAATCAAAGGAGGGAAATTTCTTTTATAGATTAAGAAATTCCCCCACTCCCATCATCTTTCGATGTGAGATTTTATTCTAATTGTGAAGATAGTTTCTTTTATATACTAAGAAACTTCTTTCACTCCCATCATCTTCTGATATGAGATTCTAATTGTTTCAAAAACAACATAACAAGCCCTACCTAGTGAAGCTTTCTTTATTACGTTTTATAGTGCCAATAGGAGTTAAACAAGCGCTACTTAGCGCTACCTATTGATGCTTGCTTCATTTCTATTTACAGCGCTAATAGGAGGAATGAAACAAGCTATACATAGTGATGCTTGTTTCATTTCTATTTACAACGCTAATAGGAGGAATGAAATAAGCGCTACCTAGTGGTGCTTATTTCATGTCTATTTACAACGCTAATAGGACGAATAAAACAAGCGTTACCCAGTGATGCTTGCTTCATGTCTATTTACATCGCTAATATGAGTTAATTTATGTGAAGCTAACTTGACTCACTGGAGGAATAAATACATTTTTTTTCTCATTGCACTCCCACTATTTACTTTCTCCTCCCACTATTCACTTTCTCTCTCAACGATCATCTTTCAACTTTTAAATTCTTGCGAAAATGTCACAAAACGACGACAATGACATGCTTGTGGAAGTATCCAACGCCCAAGAAATCGTCTTGACGGTATGTAACAACATTAACGAAATCGTCCATGTATCCAACAACAACGCTGATGATAAATTGGAGAGGTAGTGTATTTTGATTAATATTGTGTTTATAGTATTTTCATTAGTATTACACCAGTTTATTTCATTTTATTTGTAAATTACTGTTTTTTCTTCTTTTACTAAAAAATTGTTTTGTAAGGTTATAAGGAAGTAATATGAAAGGAAGAGTAAGACGAAGTCATCGAAAACTAATGAATCATTGTCTATTCTTGCTTTTACAGCTACAACTACACCTCTCGATCAAGAAATACCAAATCCCTCCAAAACCCAAAAAATGAAAGTAGTATTTAAAACAAGAACATTCCCAAATTGCCTTTTCAACATGATTCCAAAACTTACTAAAGAACATAAGGAAATTGTGAAGGAAATCGGGTTTGGTTCTCTTCTTACATTTGGCGTCTCCAAGTGCCTTATTAATTTTTTCAAACACGTAGTGATCAATTATCGACTCCGAGAAGAATTATCTGGTATTGGCCAACATCAGATCCTTATCGATGAAGACCTTGTCTAGTCCGTGCTCAAACTCCCTATAGGGCCAATGGACAAAGTTGAGTCCATTAAGACGGACATATATGACCTTGATTTTTATGCATTATTGAGGGTTTCGAGGGTAAGATGGGGTGGAATGGAATCAACTTCAGCTCCTGAAATAAATTATATGATAGAAACGATATTAAGTAAGACAAGTGTAGACAACGATTTCAAAGTTGACTTTGTTGTCTACGTTGTCTCAAGTTTTTTATGTATAGTTCAAAATTCACGATCCAGGTAAAAAAAAATTCAAATCTATTATATATCTATTTGTATTTGTGAATACTTACACATGTATTATATTAATTCAGATTCAAAATTCTCAAATTCTTAATGGATGATGAGAACATAAAGAACCTTAATTGGTGCAAATTAACACTATAAGGATTGGTTAAAAGTGCCCGAAAACGAAAAAAATATCAAGAAAAAAATGAACAATCCTTTTTTGATGGACCTCTAACATTTTTATTGGTAAATATTTTATTAACTTATAAGTACTCTCTTATTTATGTTGGATAAATATTAAATATTCACTAACATATTTCCTTTTTTCTTTCAGTTATGCTACCTAGATGGTGTTGTTGTAAATGGTGTACGAAATTCTTATCAGAGGTCTTTTCCAATCATCTCTTACTTGGATGACACCACATTGTCAGAAATCAGCATGTTAGAGGTGGTTTTGGATGTGGGAGGGTCAGGGCACGCCTACCACTTAATAAAAATCAACTTGAGATTCTAGTTAATTGTTTGGAATTACCTCTACTTGAGATTCCAATTCATTATTTGGAATTACTTGAACACGAGATGATGAATTTACAAAGAAAAGGTATTGAATTAACAAATTTACTTACATTTGTATATACTTGCATGTTTTTGAGACTAATAAACTATTCTGATTTTAATCTACAGATGTTAGACATCTAATGTCGCCCAAACTTTTAAAGATAAGGCACAACAACTATTATATCTAGCAGGCGAGTTGGAGAAACTCAATATCGATCCTAGGCCTATTTTTGAGGTCGGTATCCTGAATTTTACAAAGTTAGAAGTGTACAAAAAATATTTCAAAGTGAATGAAGACCTTACAAATAAATGTTCCACATCCATTGAGCCTACTGAAGAGGGTTGTGTAAATAGGGAAGATCCTCCAAAGGTGGCAATTGGGGACACTTTAGATAGTGAAGCCGTTAAAATGAATAGTCCCATGATTGAAGACCCTCCAAAGGCTCCAGATGGAGACATTAAAGATAGTCCACCACACTCTCTTACTTGAGATGATTTCAGTGAAGAATCTGAAGATTCTGAAGATGATGAAGATAAGGGGGAATGCGTCAATATTAAAAACCATCTGAAGAGGAAGATTAACAAATTTTCGGTGCGCCTTCAATCCCCTTACATGAACATCGTGGACAAGAAGTTGAGTCAAATAATAAAAAAGGAACATCTATTGGTCGATTTGGTTTTTTCTGAAGAAGTCAATCAAAAGTGAGTAAAGCTTTCCTCAAATTAAAATAACAAAGTAGAGTATATTCTAAATCAATGTGCTTTACAGTGAAGTACTCTTCGAAGGATTAACCAATGTAACACATGCACTTTTTAACTCAATGAAAGAAGAAACAGAACTTTCTGGTGAAGTAGTGGACGTTTGGACCCAAATTTTAGGAGGGTAGCAAGGCATGCAAAATGAATAATTTGTTTTTTTACATTTTTCTATGTAAGTGCTTTACTTGATTGTGTTCTATGTATTATGCTCAATGTTAATGATATTGATAATTTAGAATTTATTTACAGGTTATGATGGAACATGATTACAAATCATTTGAGTCAGCACTTAAGGAAGACATGGTGAAGTATAAAATAGCATAAGAAGATATGATGACCTTGTATGTAAACCCTTCAAATAATAAGTTTTGTTTATGCTTATATGCAATGATAACCAATAATTCTTCTTTTTACAGATATTCATACCGGTCATCCACTATGGGCATTACTATGCTATATGTGTAAATATGGTCGTTAAGAAAATGGAAATATTAGACAATAGGGAACTTCCGAAAGGTATTACTTTTAATAGTAAGTATACTGGTATAAGAGGACATATGAGTTATTTTATTTATTTTCTGAGAGGTATAGGCCTATCTCCCTTAGCTGATATATTAAAAGAAATGAAATTTATGTGTCTAAAAATGGATTGGCAAAATGATATATAAACATCACCTGTTGTGGTATTTATTGTATGAGGCATATGAAACTTATAGAGGAGATTGGAGTAACTGGAATATTGACATCACTAATGAAAATGTAAATGTTAAACATGTATTCTTCATTCACACTTTTTTTTATTGATTTTCTTATATTTTTCTTGTTGTTTTGAAGGCCTTAGAAGCTTTGGGTACACTCAGGATAAAATACTTATACATAATTCTTTATGTCAGACCTGAATGTGAATAAGAGCAATTTAAAAAATTCACTTAGATAAGAGTTGTATAAATGAATTTTAATTATTATATATCATATTATGCTGTTTGTTTTATCATATTAATGCACTTATTGTTTATGTTGATAATAGTTGTACATATTGTTGTTGTTTGTTTTATTATCATTCACTTATATGATAATATAAGACTCTAATTTTTATGTAAAATCACTAACAAATTAATGTAAAAACATTTATACATTATAAAATCATTTGTGCCTTCAATGTAACACCTACTAGAGAATTAAATAGATGAAACAAGCGCTACATAGTAAAACATGCGCTACCTAATGAAGCTTTCTTTACTTATATTTACAGCGCTGATATTAGTGAAACAAGCGCTACCTAATGAAGCTTGCTTCACTACGTATTTATAGCGCTGATAGTAGTGAAATAAGCGGTACCTAATGAAGCTTGCTTTACTTCTATTTACGCTACTATTTACATTGGATATGTATCTTTTTCCCTCTCATTGTCCTCAAATATTCTCTCTCTCTCTTTGAACTCTCTCCCTCTCAACTATCTACCGGTGATACCTCATTCTATTCAGTCAGTGAGTTCAGTTAGTAAGTGAAACATAATAATATAAAGCCAGAGATGCATGTTTTATCGGAGCAACAGTTGGAGCAATACGTAAGTCTGATCATTGAGAACCTTAATGCATTTGGTGCCTATGACGTAGATGATATTCTACCGCTTATTCGCATAATTATTGAGGGAGCGTTGATGGCCCACATACAGAGCAAATGGAGTTTGGAAATTCGTTCTTTTATCATTCAGATATGCACATTTGCCCGACGATTGAGGACTTTCAAGCAATCATCAAGTGTCGATCTGATCAGCTCATGCTTATGTTCTCTAACGACCCTCTACTTGAATTTTCATTCGAGACTCTCTATAACTTCTATGGTTATAGAATGTATGACGACATATTGTTCACCATGAATCATGGATTTATCAATATGCGACACATTGACGATTTCATTTGGCGTGTCCAGGGAGCAGACATAACCATCAACCATAGACAAAGCAGGCTATTAATGCTCGTGGTTCTTGCTCTTTTTTTGGTCTTACTGAAGACCGACAGCCTTCCGATAGGCTCCTCAAGGTATTTCATGCTCTAATGGAAAAATACCCGAGGGTTGGCTGGCCTTGCACTCGCCGAGACACTCATTGGTCTCCGCGACTTTGTGTCATCTCTTTTTGGTGTCTTTGTAAATAAATGCATAGACAAACAACACAAATCTTTGTATCAAATATTTTAAAGTTCACTCGGATCAACATTATTGTTGTCCATCATTGAATTTGTTACTCCAAAATATGTTTTTTTTGCCATTCTAGTCCACCTCATTAATATCATGGCAGGAGGAATCTTCATCACGTTTATCGTCGTGAATATTTTCAGAATATGAGTACACAAAATCTCACCAAAATCAAATTTACGACAGCTACACTCAATATTATCACCATTTTTATGAATTGTAACTGTATGGTGGTATTTTCTCTTGTGGGGATTTATTTTATATTTTGTATGTGTATCAACATCCTCAAACATTTCTACACCACAATCATGAGACTTAAACCATTCCTCTTCAAAACACTTAAATACCTCAGTAGTGTAAACCATAATTGCATCTTTTAAGATCTCAATGGGGTAGGACAAACACGGCACACTAGTAATTGATTTAAAATCATCTTTTAACTCATCATATCTATGTTCATCGATGAGTTTGTTGAAGTGTTTGAAAAATTTCAAGAACTTATGTTTGTAGGATACATACATTTTCAACAGATTGTTCATGCTCTAACTTCTTTGTATTGTAGTCATATCAGCACAAAACAAATATTGTCCATATGTTACGCCCACTTTCTCCTAATGCAAAACATACGCTTCAACCAATCGTTGTCTTCAAGCGTAAACTTCATCAACATTTGATTTTAGGCTTTAAGAAACTCTCCCTCTTCATCAAAATCATATATACATGAAGACAAATCCTTCGAAAACTCTATAAACTAATGAAACACAGAGCTTAAATGTATGGCTGCATTTTGTTTTGGGACATTTAGATATTAAGGCCTTAGCCATGGTCGCGTCTTGATCTGTAAGAATGGTTTTCAATTTTTTTCCACGCATAGCTATGGTGAAAGTCTCAAACAACCATTCAAAAGTCATAGAAGTTTCATCGTATAATAGAGCTGCACCAAAAAGAATAGATTGTTTATGAGATTCACACTACAAAAAGCGCAATTTGATGACCTTTCTTATTCTTCCTGTAGTCGTGTTGAAACTAACAACGTCTCCGAAATATGAAAAACCTGATCGCATATTGGCATCAAACCAAAAAATATTCGTTATTAAATTGTCTGCATCAAGTTGAAAAGCGTTATAAAAACCGGGATCATCAGATTATTTTTTCTACAAATACTCTAATACACCCCTTGTATCCCCAAAATTACATTCTCTGGTTTTTTTCGATCGCAAGTAATTTTTGTAATCATCAGGAAGAAAACTTAAACTTTCCTTGCCACCTAATTGTTTCGCCATAAGAGCATGTGATGTCTTTGGAGCGATTCCCACATCAGATGTAATCTCAATTTGTAAGCTTGCAGATGCAAAAATATTCTTATAGCATCTATAGAGGTGAGATTTCTTAGGACTTGCAAGAGGATGACAATGTTCACTCAGAAAATTGACCACTTTAAACTTTCCATTGTCTGCCCTTTTATCCTCAATTTTACTTCACAACCGAACCTTGTTTCAGAACGACTACGTTTGACATAAACATCTCGTTTGTTTTTTCCCCTTTCACACTATGCACTACTACAAAAAATCCTATCCAATAATAAATCTGATTTATCATCGTGTTTTGAACTACGCCTTATAACAAATCCAATTATTTTAGCATATGTTAAATATAATTTATAGACATCTTCTTCTGTCTCGAATTCCATACCTAGATGTGGAATAAATTCTGCTGAAATATTCTCCAACGGTTGATAATTTTGATCAAAATTTAATTGACGGTAGTAACTCGCAATTCTGTTGTCAATTATAGATCATGGAAAAAATAAATATTGGTGTGGTAATGTTGAAATAAAATAAAGATGCTTATAAAATGAAGGAAATGAAGGATGCAAGCCATGAACAAAAATTGCAGATTATGTTATTATTGATCAATACAAGTGAATAATCATTTTGTTACTTCACTTGTAACAGTGCAATAGAAGTGAAGAACACTTCACTACACTATAAACAAAAACAACTTACAGTATTAAAGAAACAAACACAAAGTATACCTCTCATCATCATTATCGTTGATTCGTTCCTGAATATTAACAAAAAACAGAACATTTTTAGCCAAATTGTCAAAAAACAAAACATAACATAACAAAACTTGAAGAAATTAAAACAGAAATTGAAAAATGTACCATTGTCACCCTGGAATCCTGAAGAAAATAATGGTTTACTGAGGAGTTTGTTTGCTGCGATGAATCGTGAAATATGGATTTTCCAGATAAAATAAGTCAAGTTCTATTTCATCGGAGCTTGTTTTTGACTAAAATAGTAGAGAGATAGAAATAGAAAAGCAACTGCTAGCATGGACATGGTAGTGAAATGATGAAGATAGTTGAGGTGAGGTGAGTGGTGAGGTGACTTAACGTAAATTATTTTTATTATAATTAAATTAATAACATAATTACAAATTAATAATAAAGTAAAGCGCTTGATAGTGAATATTGATTCATATATATTCACAGTGTAAATACAAGTAAAGCGCTTGATAGTGAAGATTGTTTCACATATATTCACAGTGTAAATAAATGTATAGCGCTTGATAGTGAAGATTGTTTCACAAATATTCATAGTTTAAAAACATGTATAGCGCTTGATAGTGAAGATTGTTTCACATTTATTCACAGTGTAAATACAATTAAAGCGCTACATAGTGAAGATTACTTCACATATTATTCACATGGCTTTACATGAACGTATAAATGCTTTTACATAAGAGTATAAATTATTTTACATGAATGTATAAATGAATTTACATGATTATTTCAGGCATATAATTCAGTTTTCAATGATTTCAGGTCGTAAATACTCTATGAAAACCTTCATTAAGTAACACTATAATCGGTTATCAAAGTTTATAACTCGCATTTGAACATTAAACAAATTGTTTACCATTCAATATTTTCAGTTTTCAAGCATTATTCATATTTCAACATTTCAAATGATTATATCAACTTTTAACCTTCAACTAGAAACAACTTCTTCATATAAACCAACTGCAATATTAAAAACTTATAGTTGACCCTATTATCTCCAAATTTGGTAAACATTTTCATATTAAAAACTCATTTCATTGTTCATATATTAAATGAATACTATAAAACAAACAAACTAAAATACTAAGAACAAACTAATGTCATATGAAATCACCAATTTAGGAATGAAAATATTCAATATTGTTAACAAAAAGACTAAACAATGAGAAACGAAATTAAGTAAGCATAGGCAGCAATAGATTCAATCAACCATTTGTGAGAAATAATGTGCTCATCCAATAATGATGATATAGCAGCAATTGTTTTAAAGAACCAATTGTCACAAAAAAACATGATAACCCATTTATAATGCCCTCTCTTCATTCATCGTGTTATTTATCTCCATGTATACTATTATAGTTTTGTCGTCTTTTGGCTTAACAAATTGTTTTTCCATTTCTTTAGTGCTACCTCCTCCATTAATTACCAACTATATAAGATCTTATTTGAAAACTGAGATGAATTCCCCTGCAAAATTAAAAGTGTAACTGTCGAATAGTTTCGACAACTGAAAAACAAAAAAACCAATTTCAGTTTTTAACTCATAATCAAGGTACACATGTCATGGAGGAGGAATCAGATCAAACTTACATTGTTCAAATACCAAAGTCTGCCAACTCTAGGACCATCATGGACCCCATGAATATCTTGTTTAACCTCATACGGTTCCTTATCAACATAACTTTTTTCTTTCATTGATGATTTTATCCCTACATAAAAACAATTTTTATTTAGTTTTCTATATTTGAAAATAAAATGAAACGAATCGTGTTAAGAGAGAATCACAATCAATTGTAAGGACTCATCTCCCGTTCAATGTTGCATTCAATACTTTGAGAGTTTGACTGCATGCACCATTAACATCAGTGTAATCTATACCATGAGTAACATTATCACTCCACCTCATAGACACCCTTGCACCACAAGTGTCAGCAAATTGCACCATCAACAACTATGTCAAATTATCTCTTAGAAAAACATGGTTATTACATTTAAAACTTACATAATATGAACAGGGTCAATAGAGAGAATAATACATTATCTTCACTAGATAATTGATTCCCGCAAAAAATCATTCTTTGCCTACAGTGATTGGGACGATTTTATTGTTTGTTGTCTGCATATTAAAAAAAGGGCTTTGTTATTTACAAAAAGAACTTTTTCTAACATCATAGTAGGGTTTCGTGGAAATAATATACAAAACTGAAGTAGGGTTTCCTAAATATGAACAATTTTATTGAACGTAACATTTTCAGAGTAGAGTTTCCTAAATTTGAACATTTCAACATAACGACCTCAATGTGCGTACGTACCATTCTCGAAATAAGTTTTTTTGGGGGAAAAACGACTTAGCGTCGTTTCATTAAAAATTCCCAAAAATGGGAAAAAACCACGAGTTTAAGAGATCATTCTAGATAGGCCTAGAATGATTTTGAAGTCGTAACATTCTGAATAAAATCTAAAAAGCTAAAAACGTAAATTAATTATCTGTTTACAATGCTTTCAATTCTAGTGAGTTTAAAAAACGGTAAATTTCAGTTCCTACAGATATTCCAGTTATGCTCTATGCTTGAAATTCTTCTCCACGTTCCCGCAAGGGCGCTGCAATACGATACAATATCTTTTCATAACTCGTCAATGCTCCTGCGGGTTCTGTCATATACCCTTGCATTCCGTTCTTGCCAAATGTTATACACCACTGCTCCAAAGCCACACTTGAACACGCATGTTGCAAATCTATTTCCCTTGGCTTTGAGTAGTGCTACTTCTTTGATTTCATTCCATTCACTCGGGAAACTGATCAGCTCCAGACTTTTATAGAATCTGTCCCAAAGCTCCGAAGCAATACATCAGCTCCCGAATAGGTGATCTATGGTTTCTTCATTTACTATGCATAGAAGACAGCTCGCATCCGGGATGCTCATATACTTACTGACGAGTGCTGAGTCTTTCCCAGAAGGCGAGCCATGGGATGAACTGATGTCGAGGGATAATCTTCATTGACCATACAAGAGGAGCCCATTCTACTTTCTGCGCTTTTTCCCGGATTACCTCCCATATTTTCTTCAATACCAGCTTCTCATTGTCCTCAGCTTTCCATTCATGAATATCCGGTCTGTCGTGTAGTTGTATGTTACTTATATGATCAAGTATCCTCTTTCCTACTGAAATTCTTCTCAGGAGCAAGTTCCAATTCCCGTCTTTGATGTCTCTGATTTTTGCTTTTGCGCAGTCCCTTCTGATACGGGTATTTTGAAACTCCTCCTTGTCGATGATAGGCTGGTTTTCGAACTAGGGGTCGTGCCAGAATAGAGTGCCTTTCCCGTCCCCTAGTCGGATGTCATAAAGATCTGCAATATCGCTTCTTAGTTTAAGAATCTTTTTTAGAGACCAGCTCATACCTTCGTGAATTTTGCAGGTCCAGATGCTGGTTTCGTGTTTCATAAACCTCGTATGCACCCATTTGATCCATAGTGACTCATGATTGCGCTCCAAAGCCCACAGATGCTTGAAGGTTAGAGCCTTGTTCCACTCGATACAGTTCTTCAAGTCGATGCCTCCCTCGTCCTTCGGTTTGCAGAGAGCGGCCCATTTGACTTTCTTTCCTCCTCTTCCACTACTACCCCAGATAAAGTTTCTCATCAGCGTGTCGAGTTCCTTCATTACCTTCTTTGGAATGACCATTTGCTGCGCCCAATAGCCAACTATGCCCATAACCACGGTTTTGATAAGTTCGATCCTCCCTGCATAAGAAAGTTTTTTCGCTGCCCAGCCAGATATCGTGTTTTTTACCTTTTTAATCAGCGACTTACAGTGTGAGATCTCGATCTGCTTCGCAGTTAACGGAATTCCTAAGTACCTTATGGGAAAGCTGTCTTCCTTGATGCCCATGATGTTGAAGATGTCCTGCTTTGTTTCGTCCTTCACGCCTCCATAAAATGCCACACTTTTGCTTTCATAAATAGTTAAACATGTTACCTCAGAAAAGAACATTAGTGCAGCCCTAATAGTTTTAATGGAATCAACGTCTGCGTGCGCTAGAATGAACAAATCGTCAGCAAAGCATAAATATGTTACCTCCTCTACCTTACAGAATGGGTGAAAGATGTATGGACGATTCTTTCGGAACATCGCGAAGATGCTCTCAAAGATCGCCATGATAGCTACGAAAAGGTAAGAAGAGAGGGGGTCCCTTTGCCTTACCCCGTTTTCACCCTTGAAATAGTCTCTGTGGACTCCATTGTCGCTAACAACAAAGCAGGATGATGAAACACATTGCATAATCAAATCGATAAAAATCATAGGAAAAGCAGAAACAACCAGAAAGTCTCGAATGGCTTCCCATCTAACAGAGTCAAAATCTTTCTTGATATCTATTTTGAAAGCCAGTCTCGGGGATATTTTCTTTTTCCCGTAGCCTTTTAATAGGCTCTGTATGAGAAGAACATTATGAGAGATTGTCCTACTGGGGATGAATGCAGATTGATTAAGATTTATTATTTTTTCCTATTACATTTTTAAAACGTTCAGAAATAATTTTTGAAATTATTTTATAAATCACATTGCAGCAGAAAATTGGTCTGAAATCTTGTACTTTCTCATGTACTGCAGTTTTGAAGATCAAGGTTAGGACCGATGTATTCCATTGATTTAACATCTTCCTGTTTTTGAAAAACACCAAAACCCCATCAGTAACATCTTTACCCACAACCGACCAATTATCTTTGAAGAACTGTGCATTAAACCCATCAGGACCCAGACTTTTATTCCCATCAATACTAAACAGAGCTTCTTTAACCTCAACCTTCGTGACCACCCTTATCAACTCTCGACTATCTTCTGTAGAGATTTTCCTATCAATAATTTGATACAAGGTATTCAGGTGACTTTGATGCTGCTTTCTTGTACCCATAAGCTGCTTATAGAAATCGATAGCCAGATCTTGGACACCCTTTTGACCCTGATAATATTCACCATCAATATTCTTCAGCTTGTACACATTGTTTTTCATGTTTCTATCCTTGCATTTTCTGTAGAAGAAATTTGTGTTTTTGTCACCCAACGAGAGCCAGCGCTGTCTTGATTTCTATCTAACAAAATTCTCTTCAAGTAGACTTAGCTTCCTAAAGTTTTCAAGCGCATATCTTTATGTTTCATTGAGTTGTTCATCACTATCATCCCTTAATAACTTTTTCTGAACCTCTTCCAGTTCTTCTCTAGCAGCCATAACTCTATTGGAGATATTGTTGAACTTCTTCTTGTCAAAGCTTTGGAGATGATTCTTTAGGAGCTTAAGCTTCTCAGAAACCCTGTACATGTTGGAACCTCTGACATCTGTTGACCATAAGCTTTCGAGAATACCCTTGAATTTATCATTATCCATCCAGAAATTGAAAATTTTAAAGGGCCTTTTGAACCTTTCTTCCTTTTCCCAGAATAATTTAATCGGGCAGTGATTAGATATACCCGGATTCAAAACATGAAGTTGAGTTATCGGAAATTGGTTAATCCAGTTCTCATTTACCAGACATCTGTCAATTCTACTTTTTCTAATTTGCTCATTCCCTCTCGTAGAAGACCAAGTGAAGAAGTTCCCAGAATTGATAGACTCGATACAACCCATATCTCTGATGCAGTCATTAAAGTCAATCATATCCCGAGTTATTTCAGATCCTGAGCTACGATCAGATTCGTTTCTAGTTACGTTGTAATCACCGAGGATAACCCAAGATTTATCAATACCGATCCAGTTTCTAAGACAATTCCAGAGGAGTCTTCTGTCAGTGCTTGAGTTGCTACCATAGACAATAACAAGATTAAACACGATTCTTGTGATTCTGTCTTTGACCTCCACTAGGATTGCTTGATCATTCGAAAAGAGAGTCGTCACCTCAACAACTTTGTTATCCCAAATAACCCAGATTCTGCCCGTTTTGTCATTTGAGTTGTGAATGATTTCCCAGCTACTATCAATACACAGTTTGCTAACCTTCTCAACGTTCCGACTTTTGACTTTTGTCTCAAGAATACCCATAATAGTGATCTTCTGATTCTCAACGATCCTCCTTATTTCTTTACATTTTAGAGGGTCATTGAGTCCCCTTATGTTCCATGTCACTATATTCATGAATGAATATAAGTGTTGGGTTCCTGACTTTCCAGACTGTCCTGGACCTCTTCATCAAAGAAATCATAAGCATCATTTGCCTCACTATCCTCAATGACTACAGTTTGATTACATGGAATACTATTGTCATTGAGTGAGGGTTGCCTCATGTAGATCTCATCTTCTCCCGTGATAGATTTAGTGGCTTCTGGATCTAGGATCTTTCTGCTTTGTCTTCGATTTTCATCTTGTTCTACTTTAGTAGGTCTTTTCTGACTTTGAACCTCTTCACTACTGGATTCATGTTTGTTATCGGTTTTAATTCGCCCTACTTCAGAACTAAAGCTCACTGCCTTATTCAAGACCAAATTGTCTTCTTCTGCACTTGATCTTTTGATTTCATAAAACCCAAGATTTCCCAGTCCATTCTCAAGAGATTCTTTATTACTTATTCCAATATTCTCCTGTTCATCATCTCGAAAGGTGGCTCTGAGCCCAAGGATCAGGTCATTTCAAATTTTTATGACATTGTTTTTTCGGTTCTTGCTTGCATTCCTAGAACTGTGAAGAGTAGACTCACGACCTATTGGAGTGCCTTCAGATCCAATTTTGCTTGTTTCATATGGGCCAAGTATTTCCCGTCCCATAGATCTTTGAATTCCAGAAACTATGGAACCAGGACATGTAGTTACATCAAGACCAATTCTTTGATCAGTATTGGGATCGGTGGAGTTAAGACCAACAATAGTATCAACCACAATAATAGGACTTGTGCCAGTATCAGGACCAATATAGCCGGGATCATCAATGGTTGCACATTTTTCATTAGGACCTGTAGTAGCAAGTCCGGTAGCTTGAGTAGTTTCATGATCAGCAAGTCCAAGATCAGACTTAATATGGTCAATATGGCTAGGAACAGTAGCTTTATGAGAAGCTCTCGGACCGGTGTGTCTATGTCCAGCTTTATCAAGACCGATACTCTGACCAGGACTAACATTTTGAACAGGACCTATTCTTGAGAAAACAGAATCCCTAGGACCGGTGCCCTGAACATGACCAATATGATCAACGTTAGTAAGGCCAGCTTGTACCCTTACCCACTTCATTTTTTTCCTATCTTCTTCCTTACCCTTATCTGTTCTTGCTTTTGGTTGCCCATCTTATCATCCTCAATGCGTTCATTGTTGTTAAGTTCAGACCTGTTCACATTTCTCTCAACCTGAGCCTGGTTAGTGTCATTGATATCGCTTACTTGAGTGTTGTTATTGGCCTTCGATTTTAGATTATTATTGACTAGACATTTATTCGTAGCGTGTGTGAAAGTGCTACACCATATACATCGATTTGGTTTCCATTCGTATTGTACTCCAATGTTAAATAAATTTCTCAGTCTATCTTTAAGTTCAAGCTTGATTGGAAGAGAGCTACTTGGATGAATTTCGACACTAACTCTGGCCACAGATGCACGCTCGTAGCTTTCCATTGTTGGGTCAAACATAAGTGGTTTGCCTATAATGTTTGAAATATAGGCCAGGCCCATCAGGTTGCACATGTGTGGTGGAACATTCTTAAGATTCACCCAAATTTGTTCAAGTTCAGGCGGTCTATGATTAGTATTAAGTTCCTCGCTCCACTTGTACAACTTGAATCTTTTTCCCCTGATAAAAGTATATTCGCTCTCTATGCTCGACTTTATTTCGCTTACATTCCTAAAGGATAGAAAGTAGAATCTGTGATCATTGATTGTGATCCTCTCTAGACCAGAGGATTCCCACTGACCCATCAACGTTCTTTTAACCTCAGCAAATGGTGCATTCATGTTGCTCATAAAATGACCAACTATGACAAACTCCCATGCCTTGACGCATTTTCTTCAATTTCTGGTGGGAGCTCAAACCAGTGCGGATGATCAAGTGTATTTACCTTTGGGAATAAGGTGTCTATCTAGAATTTTCCCTTTTCTGGATCGCTCATGGAATTTCCATTCCACACATTTCCTTCTTGCCAGGTTTTGTTTGGGTTGCTCATGATTGTGTACACCTTTGTTTTATTACATTTCGAAATTTCCTTCATGGCGTCAATCGTCCACTTGATCACTTCATCATATTGGTCTTTGTTGAAGATTCCAATTCTTTAGATAGTGACTGTTGAACTAAGCATTCAACTGATCATTTCTTTCTTGGGGCATCGTAATCTCTTGTATATTAATTTGGAAAAATAGCTTCTTCATCTGGTTTCTCAGTCCTGCCAAATTTGCTATTTCGTTTTTTCTCATTGACCACGTTGGACCAGTAGTAGGATCCTTATTATCAGCCTGAGTATTTTCTTTTCCAGGAATTACAGTAGTAGGAGGAGCTGAGGAGATGAC